>NW_022589750.1:5854080-5937091 GCF_004348235.1 Phoca vitulina | reverse complement strand
TCCTTGGAGGGGAAATCTTATAAGAACTGGGAAGAAAAGTTTCCCATCCAGGCTGTCCGGTCCAGAGTACAGGCTAAATATTCTGTCTCCATATTCTGCATGGTGCTGATGAGAAGAGAACAAATGACAAAGAAAAGGAGGATCTTTGGCTCCCTACCATTCTCTCCTTTGAAGGTGCAGATTGGAAGATGGCCTTCTTTTCTTTGCGGTTTATATTTTAGTGCCTGGAGGGCTTAGTATCCAAAATCAAATGAAGTTCTTCTTTCAAAATATGAACACAACTTACCAACAATTAGAAAAGATTGTTGCAGAAAAAGAAGGCACTGCCCTTCCCAAACAATTGTTTTGTATTTCCATTGGCTTGGCCACTTTGGCAGATTAAGAAAAGGCATCCACAGCCCTATAGTTTTGCTGACAAATGAACCAAATATAGTATCTTGTCATCATCCAGCTCCAGATGCAGCATGACCAGATAACGAAATAGTTCTATTCGAGCAATTTTCTGACACTTTATTCCAGTATCTGCCAGTAGGGTTCCCAACCAGTTCTTGTTGTCTAAATGTCACTGTTGCATGTGTATGTCATCTCATTTCTCATTTCCAGCTCTTTGGAGATTGCAGTGGTGCCAAAAATTAGCTTGGAGGACTTTTGGTCTCCCCATCCCCGTAAATAATATGAGAATCCCACTCCTATTCTTTGACGTTGATAGTTGATTTATTCACAGTCTTATGTAAAGTGCCACAAGCCCCCTTGTCCAATTATACATATTTCTTTAATAAAACTTGTTGTTTCTTTGATAGAAATCCTAGAGGCAATACTAGAGATTAGGCAACTATTAGGAATATATTTTTTCAAGATCTATTTATTCATTTGACAGAGAGAGAGAGACCACAAGCGGGGGGGGGGGGGGGGAGGAGAGGCAGAGGGAGAGGGAAAAGCAGACTCCCCACTGAGCAGAGAGCCCAATGCGAGGCTCGATCCCAGGACCTGGAGATCATGACCTGAGCCAAAGGCAGATGCTTAACCATCTGAGCCACCCAGGCGCCCCAGGAATATTTTTTAAAAACCCGCAGTTTTCCAGTATTATTATTATTTTTTTTAAGATTTTATTTATTTATTTGAGAGAGAGAATGAGAGAGAGCATGAAGGGGGGGAGGGTCAGAGGGAGAAGCAGACTCCCCGCTGAGCAGGGAGCCCGATGCGGGACTCGATCCCAGGACTCCAGGATCATGACCTGAGCCGAAGGCAGTCGCTTAACCAACTGAGCCACCCAGGCACCCTTCCAGTATTATTTTAGATTGCACATAAAAAGTTACATTTCTTTGTCTTTAAAGAGGATGGGAGTAACAGATTAAGACCATGGCTATGAGCAATGTATATCAATATCAGAGTGCCTTGTCCCAAAAGAGGGTGCAGAAAAAAGTAATGTGCCTATCTCCGGCTGAGAGCACCTTTGTTTAGAAATCTAGCTTGCTGGTTCTTTTTGATACCTATGTCTCAATGGTTAGATTATAAAGACATGTTTCACTTCACATTTCAAATAAGGTAAAAGTAAGTATAGCTAGACTTCCCTTTAGGACCCCAATTTCAGCCTCTGAGAAAGCAAGGGTCAAACACCACTATTTGGCTGAAACAATCACTAGATATCCCCTATAAGGGCTCAGCAGTTGGCTTTGAGCAAAACCCATCTCCTGTCCACCTCCAGTTGCGGAGGACTTAAGACCACGTCATCCAATGACTGATTTTGCCTCTCCAGGCAGAGGGTTGCAAGCTGTGTGGGTTTCTAGATATTGATTAAACATTGTATTTAATTGGAAATAAACAGCATGTGAGAAGCTTTTAACTCTCATTAAAAGAACCAAAGTTCTGCCAGTTCAGCTAAAAGAAGATGTTAACTAATTATGCCTATTAATAATCATGCATGCATATAAAGATTTATGGGTAAATGTTCATCACAACATTATTTGTAAGATTAAAAAAATGGAAATACCTCACTGTAAGTCACTACAACTAAGTGAAAGGTAATATTGATAGTATTAGCCATCATCTGACCAGATACAAACATATACTAGAAAGATGTAATTCTCATCTACCAGCACTGTACCCACAGCTTGTCCTCATATTCTGCTTTCTGTTCATCTACCTTCACTATTAGCACACACACATATAAAATGAAACTAAAACAAACAAAACAAAACAAAAAACTGGGCATCTTTTGGGGAAGGAGGGAGTGAAGCATGATTGACTGGGAAGGGGCAGGAGGGAACTTTCTAATGTAATGGTCATGTTCTATACCTTGACAGGGATTGGGTTACACAAGTGTATATGCTTATCAAAATGATGAGCTAGATTTGTGCATTTCAATGTATGTAAATATACATTGAAAGAAAAAACTAGAAATAACTATCAAGTGGTATGAATGCTAAAGTCTTCAAGAGGACATGTATCTGCAATTTACTTTGAAATGTGTCAAAAACAAGATGGCTGGGGCGCCTGGGTGGCTCAGTTGGTTAAGCGACTGCCTTCAGCTCAGGTCATGATCCTGGAGTCCCAGGATCAAGTCCCGCATCGGGCTCCCTGCTCAGCGGGGAGTCTGCTTCTCCCTCTGACCCTCCCCCTGCTCGTGCTCTCTCTCTCTATCTCATTCTCTCTCTCAAATAAATAAATAAAAAATCTTTAAAAAAAAAAAAAAACAAGATGGCTGAATGAAAGGAGAGTGGGATGGATAAATGGATACATATGTGCTAAAACAAGTGTAATACAATGTTAATGGTAAATGTAATACAACGTTAATGGTAAATGTAATACAATGTTAATGATAAAATCCAGTAGGTAGACTGATGTGAATAATGATCTTTTCCATTGCATGAAATTTTTCATAATAAAATATTAGGGGAAAATGAAAAACAATAAAACAAAAAAAGTGCACAGAAATTAAACATATTGCTAAATTGCATTGCCCCCTGAGCAAAATCACAAACCAAGTAATATAACTTCTAACGACTGAGTATAAATTTGTCTAACTAATTTATCTAATGGGGTAGGTCTCCTATAAAAATCAGAAATTATTTAAACTTATTATCTAAAAGAAAGGAATTGGGCACCTGGGTGGCTCAGTCAGTTAAGTGTCTGACTCTTGATTTTGGCTCAGGTCATGATCTCAGGGTCATGGGATCAAGCCCTGTGCCCGGCTCCATACTGCTTCTCCCTCTTCCTCTGCTCCTCCCCTTGCTCATGCTCTCTCTCTCTCACACACAAATAAATAAAATCTTTTTAAAATAATAATAATAGGGGCGCCTGGGTGGCTCAGTTGGTTGGGCAGCTGCCTTCAGCTCAGGTCATGATCCCTGGGTCCTGGGATTGAGCCCCACATCCGGCTCCCTGCTCAGTGGAGAGCCTGCTTCTCCTTCTCCCTCTGCCTGCTGCTCTGCCTACTTGTGCTTTCTCTCTGTGTGTCAAATAAATAAATAAAATCTTTAAAAAATAATAATAATAAAAGAAAGGACTCACCTAGGGTACAGCCATACAGGGTCCTCATGAGCAAGGACATATATTGCTGTGGACTTACAGGAAATCCCACAGGCATCTCTAGCTAAATCAAGATCTTAGGACTTAATAATTAATTAGGGGAGGACATTGTGGTTTTTGTTTTTGAGATTAAGTAACAATATCTGGTTTGAATTTTAAAACATTGTTTTGTTTCACTGTGATTTTTTGTAACAGCTTTGAGCTATAATTCACATACCATACAACCTGGTTGAGAAGTACTGATCTAAGCTTTCCTTAATGTGGATTTGAAGTATGTTTCCTTAATTTATTATATTTAGTAAGGGAAATTTTATCGATCCCCTTCTTTAATTCAGGAGGATGAAAATGAACATTTGTCATTATTATAAAACCTAAATGAAGTTACTTTTTACTTTTGATATGACCCACAATAATGTTTTTCTATGGGTTGGTCACACTTCATAGAAAAAGGAAAAGATTTCCTACTCATCATCTGAATGAAACTGGACAAGCTCATTATAAAGTTCATATGGAAACATAAACTGAAATAGTCCCCCCAAAAAGTCTGAAAAAGAAGAAAAATAAGGGGATTTAGCTCTGCAAAGATATTAAAATATTTTAAATCTACAATGATTAAAACTTTATGGAACTGGCACATGAATAGACAGACAGATGGAACTAATTAGGAACACAGGAAATAAACTCAAATACTTATAAGAATATAGTATAATTAAAAGTAGGATCTCATTCGAAGGTAGAAATCTGGAAAGTAAATTTCAATCCATACCTCGAACTTTAATTCAGAATAAGTTCCAAATGAATAAAACATATTAGTGTAAAAGGGAAAAAAAGAAACCATTAATGCATAAGATGAACCCATCCTTCCTAAGCATGACACAGTCAATTAAGAAAAAAATCTTCAGGTTGCCTGGATGGCTCAGTTGGTTAAGCGTTGCCTTCGGCTCAGGTCAGGATCCCAGGACCGAGTCCTACATGGGGCTCCTTGCTCATCAGGGAACCTGCTTCTCCCTCTGCCGGCAGCTCCCCCTACTTTTGTGCTCTCTCTCTCTCTAACAAGTAAATAAATAAAATCTTTAAAAAAAAAAAAAAAGGAAAAAAATCTTTAAGTCTTCTTGGCAAAAGCCACAATAAGCACAGTCAAAATACACAACTAACTGGGAAAGTTATGTTTCAACTTATAATACAGATAAAGGGTTAATTTCACTAATAAAGAGTTCCTGTAAATCAACAAGAAAAAGACCAATAACCTAATAGAAAAATAGGCCAAGGATATCAAGTAGACAGATCTCCAAAAAGGAATGTAAATGTCTGTTAAAAATGCAAAGATGTTTAACCTCATTCAAAGCAAACAAAAGCAAATTACAACCACACCGAGATATCACTCTTTCAATTATCTAACAAGCCAAGTTTAATAACACAGTATGTTGATGAGAGTGTGGAAAACTGGCATTCTATACACTGTTGGTGGGAATACACATTTGCACAACTCACTGGAGGACAATGTAGCAATTTCTATCAAAATTACAAATGCATTTCCCTTTATCCCATAGATTATACTTCTAGAAGCTTATTCCTGCAGATACCCTTATGTTCGCAAAACCTCATATAAGGTTATTGAGTACAGCATTTTTACAGCAAAATATTAGAATCACACTAAATGTCCTTTAGTAGGTGAACAGTTAAATAAATGCAGAGGGAATACTTTGCAGGTGTAAAAATAAGAAAGCTCTTTATGGAGTGTTATGGAATGATTAACTATATATAATGTTAAGTGAAAAAAGCTAGATGAGGAACACCATGATTAGTATATTACTATTTGTGTGAAAAGAGGGAATGTGTATATTTAATATACACATACTTACTTAAAATATGTATGGAAGGATACCCAAAAGACTAAAATATTGATTGTCCCAAGGGCGAGAAACTGGATTGGGAGAAAATCTTGTCATTGTATACTCCTTGGTAGCTTATAATTTGTGAATATTGTGAAGGTAATACTTAGAGAAAATTAGTTAATTAATATGTAGCTAAACCAGGAATGATGGCTGTCCTTTCTTTCGCTGTTGTAATGAGCATTCTTATAAAACAGTTACAAAATATTTATCATGACATATTTATATTCTTTTAAAAAGTTACATTTTAAAATGACTCAAAAACACAAATTATTTTTGAACTGTTTTATAAAAAGGTATGTCTTTTCCTTATACATATGTACCATTTTACTTACAGAAAATGTTTCTATTTTTCTTTTTAGTAAATCAGAAATGTGCTGTTTTGGGGCACCTGGGTGGCTCAGTCGTTAAGTGTCTGCCTTCGGCTCAGGTCATGGTCCCAGGGTCCTGGGATCGAGCCCCACATCGGGCTCCCTGCTCGGCAGGAAGCCTGCTTCTCCCTCTCCCACTCCCACTGCTTGTGTTCCCTCTCTCGCTGTGTCTCCCTCTGTCAAATAAATTAAATAAAATCTTAAAAAAAAAAAAAAGAAATATACTGTTTTTATTCTCTGTTCCAATTCTACTTGAATACTGAAGAATTATAAGATATATAGATGATAAATCCTGTAAGAATTCATTCAGTAGATATTTATTACTAGATTAATATAGCAAAATTCATTAATAGTACTTTTTTACTTAGATGTCTTCACTGGGTCTCTTAATTTTCAAACTTGGGTGGTGTGAATGGTTCTAGGAATGGCCCTGTAGGGACACACAGACTCACAAAGAAGGTTGTCTACACCAGTCCATATCTCTTTAAATATATACCCTCGAATAATGTGAGTTGGAGGTGCTGACCCACCCACACCCTCAGTGGAAAATCCATGTACAACTTTTGGCTCCCTAAAATCTTAACTACTAATAGTCTACTGTTAACTAGAAGCCTTACCAATAACATAGTTGATTAACACATATTTGTATATGTGTTATATACTGTGTTCTTACAATAAAGTCAGCTAGAGAAAAGAAAACATTATTAAGAATGTCACAAGGGGCGGGGCGCCTGGGTGGCTCAGTCCTTAAGTGTCTGCCTTCAGCTCAGCTCATGGTCCCAGGGTCCTGGGATCGAGCCCCACATCAGGCTTCCTGCTCAGTGGGGAGCCTGCTTCTCCCTCTCCTTCTGCCCCTTTCCCTGCTCGTCCTCTCTTTCTCTCTCATAAATAAATAAAATCTTTTTAAAAAAGAAAGAAAGAAAAGAAAATCACAAGGGGCATCTGGGTGGCACAGTAGGTTAAGTAAGCATCTGACTCTTGGTTTTGGCTCAGGTTGTGATCTCAGGGTTGTGGATTGGAGCCCTGGGTCAGGCTCCTTGCTCAGTGCAGAGTCTACATGGGACTCTCTCTTTCCCTCTCCCTCTGCCCCTCCTCACCCCCACTCTCTCTCCCTCTAAAATAAATAAATAAATCTTTGGGGGAAAAAAGAAAATCACAAGGAAAAGAAAATACATTTACAATACTGTACTGAAAAAAAATTCAGGTATAAGTAGACCCACGCAGTTCAAACCCATGTTGTTCAAGCGTCAACTGTATATGTTTTCTGGTACGTGGAGGAAATCTAAGATGGTTCAATGGACCCTGAGAAAGAAGTCCAGATCCCACTTGATAGTCGAGTACAACCCCAAATACTTGTTTCCCTCTCCCAGATGGGACTTGCAATTCTAACTCCTTCCTTCCCTTCTTTTGCCCCCAGTGCACACTGGCTGGGATCTATATTACTCTGGTGCTCCTATGTCATGATTTTTCCAGGGCACTCACAATTTCAAATACTATGTTCCCAATTTTGAACCATGAGATCTGAATTCTGGTTCTGGAAATACAGTTACAGTATACCTTGGCTAAATTCTAGCTATTGACCTTAACCAATTTCTTAGTATTTCTCTCTTGGGAGTTCCTCCCCAGAAAAATATGAAAATTGGAGAAGAAAAGTTCCTAGATGCCTAGTACCTCAGATAGATGAGCAAGCTGTAAATGTACTGACTAGGAATAAGGCTCTGACAAGGGCAGGACCCTGTCCAGTCCACAAGTACTCAGGCTTGCCTTTCCCCCTGAGTTCTCCCAGACCCTCTGGCCAGGAAGCTCTCAGGCATCCCCCAATGGGCTCTAAAACCCAGAATCCAAGGTGGGCATCATTAACCTCTCATCTCCTGTGTGCTAGATAATATTCTTGAGCAATCCTGTGCAAACGCCTTCAGAGGCCAGGTAGTAAAGTCTTGTGAATATGTAAAAAGATCTGATTTAAAGGGATGGTCAGACAGGGTGAGCAGGAAACCTGCACCATAAAAAGCATTCCCATTCAAAGAAAAAATTGTTAAAATTGTGCTTGCCACATGAAATACTGGCTGCCCCTTTGCAGCTTCTGGTTTGGAGGGTCCACAGTGGCATCAGAGAGAAGGGATCTTGGATAGAATTCTGTAAGCTATAAAGAATACATTCCAGGGGCGCCTGGGTGGCTCAGTCGGTGAAGCGTCCGCCTTCGGCTCAGGTCATGATCTCAGGGTCCTGGGATCGAGAGCCCCGTGTCGGGCTCCCTGCTCAGCGGGGAATCTGCTTCTCCCTCTCCCTCTGCCCCTCCCCCCTGCTTGGGCACTCTCGCTCTCTGTCTGTCTCAAATAAATAAATAAAATAAAAAAAGAGAATACATTCCATGCCTAATTCTTGGTAACCAGCTCCTTCCAAGATGGGCTTGTTTTTTTTTTTTTTTTTTTTTTGTGCCCTTGGCTACATGCTGTTTCTTCTGCACATCTCCGTGGGCAACCCGAATCTCTCTATGGTAGCCCCTCTTCAAGACTTTCTAAGATAGGCTACCACTGCTGATTAACTTCATTTTTTCTCTGTTCTCCTAACACTACATCATGAATAGGCTACATTCTGGAAAAACAGGTTTGTTTTTGTTTTTGTTTTTGTTTTTTTAATGAACCCTGGTGTCTGGTCAATCCCAATCCTTTTTTCTCTGTGTATTCTCCAATGTTCAGACCCTTTCTGCTAATTAGGAGTGACAGATGAGTCACCTGTCTGGTGATCTCCCCAAGGGAAGAAAAATCTTGCTTCTCTTACTGATCTAGGAGACCTTCAGGAGTCACCACATGCTCTGGAAGCTTCTGTCAGAGAGAGGAAAGTTCAATGTGAAAAACCCAGTGCAGACAGAAGCTAGACATGGGCAGATGTCCAGCCATCCCTAGCATCAGACAGTAGGGACAGATGGGGCTTCCCACTGTTCAACGCTGATGGGATTTTTGGGAGTCCTGGCCATCAAGTAGGGGTAAATGTCACAACATAGCAAGGGCAAGGGCTGATCGTCCAATGTTGGCAGGCTCATCAGCTTAGTAAAGAGTCATGGAGCCTAAAGCAAAGGAGGTACATAGGTGGCAACAAGTGACCATACAAAGAACAGAAGTCAGTTAGCAAGGGGTCAAGACAAGGCACTTATGGGGACTAGAGAAGGAGAATTCCAGGTGGTGGAAGGTGTAAGGCAGTCTGAGTCCTCTTGCTCAATCCTCTAAGGTTGTTGCCTGAATAGAACTCCCCAAGGTTTTCTTTTTCTTTTCTTTTTTTCTTTTTTATTATGTTATGTTAATCACCATACATCACATCATTAGTTTTTGGTGTAGTGTTCCATAATTCATTGTTTACGTATAACACCCAGTGCTCCATGCAGAACGTGCCCTCTTTAATACCCATCACCAGGCTAACCCATCCTCCCACCCCCCTCCCCTCTAGAACCCTCAGTTTGTTTTTCAGAGTCCATTGTCTCTCATGGTTCGTCTCCCCCTCCGATTTCCCCCCCTTCATTCTTCCCCTCCTGCTATCTGCTTCTTCTTCTTCTTCTTTTTTTTTTTAACATATAATGTATTATTTGTTTCAGAGGTACAGGTCTGTGATTCAACAGTCTTACACAATTCACGGCGCTCACCAGAGCACATACCCTCCCCAGTGTCTATCACCCAGCCATCCCATCCCTCCCACTCCCCACCAGCCCAGCAACCCTCAGTTTGTTTCCTGAGATTAAGAATTCCTCATACCAGGGGCGCCTGGGTGGCTCAGTCGGTGAAGCGTCTGCCTTCGGCTCGGGTCATGATCCCGGAGTCCTGGGATCGAGCCCCGCATCGGGCTCCCTGCTCAGCGGGAAGCCTGCTTCTCCCTCTCCCACTCCCCCTGCTTGTGTTCCCTCTCTTGCTGTGTCTCTCTCTCTGTCAAATAAATAAATAAAATCTTAAAAAAAAAAAAAAGAATTCCTCATATCAGTGAGGTCATATGATACTTGTCTTTCTCTGACTGACCTATTTTGCTCAGCATAATACCCTCCAGTTCCAGCCACATCGTTGCAAATGGCAAGATTTCATTCCTTTTGATGGCTGCATAATATTCCATTGTATATATATACCACATCTTCTTTATCCATTCATCTGTCGATGGACATCTTGGCTCTTTCCACAGTTTGGCTATTGTGGACATTGCTGCTATAAACATTGGGGTGCACGTACCCCTTCGGATCCCTACATTTGTATCTTTGGAGCTCCCCAAGGTTTTCAAGGGGCCCTGGTCTTCATCATGAGATGAAGAATCACCCTCAGAGTCAGATGTTTTCCAGATCTGCATTTTTCCAGAAAAAAAAAGCGGGAGCTCTTTTTCTGGCATGAATTGAAATTCAAAAGGGGAATCAACACATAGAAAGAGTCTTGACCAGGTTTGAGCCCAGCATTCAGTGAATTTTAGAACTAACCCTCTTCTTAATGGGGGTAGCTGAAATCTTGATATCTGCAAGGACAGAGATTAAGCTCAGAAGCTTAGGCAGACCCTAAACAAAGAAATAAAATAAAATCAAGATTGGGCCTGTCACAGAAAACAGCATTAGTGGTAGATAGATGGGTATCTCTGTGAGACAATATCCACAGTTTTCTTTGGGGATTACTTGTAATCTTGAAGAAATAGGCGATATTTATTATAGTAGCAGACCGTCATGTTTTACACAACTAAATTCATCTAGTTGAGACTTTCTACATCTCTAATCATTCCAAAGTGTTTTTTTTCTTCTCGGATATTTGGACATTATGTTGAAACACTGTGGCAAAGCGCTTATGCTCAGATATAATAATTTTTTATTACCATTCTTTTCACGAATCCATTCTAAAAGGGATGGTACATTAATATTAGGATACTGGTAACAGCAAGATTTTACTACATGCCAGGCTCCATTGTGGGCATTTTACACACATCATTTCAGTTCATTCTCTTAACAATCCTAAGAAGTAGATGGCATTGCATCTCTCATTTTACCCATGAGAGGGCTGAGGCACAAAAATGTGGCCACGCTATGACCCTAAAGAGGTTTCCATGCTAAGAGGTTTCACTGATAAAAGTCGGCACTAAAACTTGTTCTGTTTTAGCTTCCTGATTTCCAGTCGACTGTGTTACTCCCTGTGCTGTGTTATCATTATTCCTGCCCAACTAAGTTCTGGAAACTCACTAGATCTGTTTGTCTCTTGAAGTTTGAGTTAATAGACAATCACCTATACTGGCTACTGTAATGCTTCTCCTCAGATCAATGCCAAAGCATCCCTTTGGAAATTTGTTTAAAAATCATATATTCAGGGGCGCCTGGGTGGCTCAGTCTGTTAAGTGTCTGCGTTCGGCTCAGGTCATGATCTCAGGGTCCTGGGTTCAGGATCCACTGTGGGCTTTCCAGAGATCTATCCTAACAAGGTATAAAACCAAGCTAATTTGGGGCACCTGGGTGGCTCAGTCAGTTGGGCATCTGCCTTCAGCTCAGGTCATGATCCTGGGGTCTTGGGATTGGGCCCCGCATCCGGCTCCCTGCTCAGCGGGGAGTCTGCTTCTCCTTCTTCCTCTGCCCCTTTCTGTGCTCTTGCTCTCTCTCTCTCTCACTTGCTCTCTGTCTCTCAAGTATATAAATAAAATCTAAAAAAATAAAAATCATATATCCAGAGGTGCCTGGGTGGCTGAGTTGGTTAAGCAGCCAACTCTTGATCTCAGCTCAGATCTTGATCTCAGGGTCATGAGTTCAAGTCCCACGTTGGGCTCCATGCTGGGCATGGAGCCTACTTGAGGGGAAAAAAAAATCATATATCCAGGTCCCACCTCTCAGAGAATTGGATTAGGGATGAAGGCAAGAAATCCGGGTTTAACATGCTTTCTGTGTGAGTCTGAGATTTGAGAAGCCTGATTTAAAGCAGTGAGCTCACAGGCTTGTGGGCTCTAGTCTTTTCTAATCAAGCACTCTTTACCAGTAAAAAAAATTGGGGGTTGGGTAGCAACTATTTGTAAGTGTATTATTCATAAATAATATACATGTATTATTTTGCCTTTTTATTCTATATTATAAGACATATACAAAATAAAAGTCAAGGAAGGCTGAGGTGAGAATAAAAAAATATTTGAAAAATATTTATTTTTCTCATTGAGTAATATTCTCATAAAAATATAATGAACAATGAAATAAATAGGCCACATTCTCTGATCAAATCTTGGTTTACAGTCTGTTATACAGAGATTTTTCAGGTCTGGTTCTAAGTTTATTTTTGACATTAGTTTTAATGGTTGCCATGAGTGAAAAATCACACAAAATCTCCAAATGGAAAAAGTACATTGTTGGCAGTACATATTCATTTTTCAGTACCATCTGCTAATTAAGCAAAAGTTTTTGATGAAATGGGGCTAATAATTTCCACAGTCCCTGATGTAAGTCAGCACCTCTTGCAAACTAATTGGAAGATACATTGCATTTTTTAAAAAGATTTTATTTATTTATTTATTTAGAGCAAGGGTGAGTGGGAAAAGGGTAGAGGGAGAGGGAGAGAGATAACCTCAGGCAGACTCCGAGCTGATCATGGAGCCTGCTGCAGGGCTTAATTTCCCGACCTTAAGCTATCGCTCATGATAGCTTAAGCAAAGCTCATGTACGCTTAACCAACTGAGTCACCCAGGTGCCCCAATACCTTGCAATTTTTTAAAAGATTTTATTCATTTATTTGAGAAAGAGAGTGGGAGAGCACAAGCAGAGGGAGTGGCCGAGGGAGAGGGAGAAGCAGGCTCCCCAATGAGCAGGGAGCCGATGTGGGGCTTGATCCCAGGATCCTGGGATCACGACCTGAGCCAAAGGCAGACGCTTAACGGACTGAGCCACCCAGGCGCTCCCTCTGCATCTTAATAATGTTAACCTGCAGGCTTAAAATGAATAGCACTAAAACTTTTTATATGGGACATTTTGTGTATTGATTTTCATTCATTAGGACCTGATAAGAGGATACCAAACATTTTTCTTTTCTTTTTTTTTTAAGATTTTATTTATTTATTTGAGAGAGAGAGAGAGACCAAGAGAGAGAACACAAGCGGAGGAGAGGGAGAACCAGGCTCCCCACTGAGCAGGGAGCCCGAAATGGGGCTCGATCCCAGGACCCTGGGACCATGACCTGAGCCAAAGGCAGATGTTCAACTGACTGAGCCACCCTGGTGCCCCCAAACATTTTTCATTAGACTTAGTACTTGATAGGATATTGTATGACCTTAAACATTGCTGAAAAATTATCTTCATGTTCTGGATATATTTTTTTTCTGGATATATTATATACATAATCTGTATGTATATAATCTCTTTCTCTCTCTATATATAATCTATATTACATAATCTCTATATACTTATAATTTGTATATATTTAATAATCTGTATATATACACTGTCACATATACATACATATTTACATAGAATATATATATACTTATATTTACCAGTGTAATTGTACATATATACATATGCATATATATACTTTTATACAGCACATATAAGTAGACATATTTTTGTATATATAAATACATATATTACATATAAATATACATACATATATAGTTAAGGTGACATTCATCATCAATGATAGTGGATATAAATGTACATTTCTAGGGCACCTCGGTGGTGCCCCATGGCATGGACATTTCTTCCCTCAGGGTACCTTCCAGACTGACCCAAGTCTGCTCAGAATATGACAAATGAGGGGACAGTTCAGTCCATTTTATTCAATAATTGTGGAGCTGAGTTTCTTTCTCATCTCTCTGGCTCCATGGGTTTAGATCTTTCAAGGCATCTGCCTAAGCATGCAATGACTTTTTATGCTTAAAAAAAAAATCATAGATCCATTTGAGGAAATCTCCAGAAAAATTCCTATACCTACAAACACCTGCACTAAAGGGGGGCGGGGGGCTTGGTCATTGAAATCCTGAAGCCTTAAACTGAGAACCCCTTGTCTAAAGACATTTTATGTCCTCAGGAATTTGGTTTGGTTAGAGAAGCATCAGGATTTATCCACAGATTTTTTTTTTTAGAAGGACTCCAATTTCTCTAGTCAGGTCTGTGGTCTGTTGTGTCACCTGTAAGCACATAAGAAATCCTCTCTCAGCCCCACCTGAACCTTCTTGAATATCTTAAAGACCTCCTTCAGGACACCCCCCTCCTCCATAACACAAGTGATATGTTAGGACTTCTCACCAGAAAAAAAAAGAAAACTACAACAGCATTTTGTTAAATACTCTCTAAATAGCCCATAGAAGACAATGCGGCTTCCATTTGCCATGAATTAAAATCACGGTTTGCTCCAATGAAGTCAGCAGGTTACAAAGCACATCTTGATGTCACAGGAAGAGTATTGAGACTGGTTTCTGTTCCAGCCTGCCCTCCTTGCTCAGTCCATATGGTCAGCATTTCCACACAGCCTCTGCTGGTACCCTCTGCTTCCTTAAACTCAAGTCAATCTGAATCTCCCCCACCCCGATGAAGTCAACATCCCTTCTCAAATCTTTGTTCCTAGGTTTCAGTGATTTGTTAATGAGATAACTGATCTGACCCACTGTAATCTCACGCAATTTAACTTCATTCTTAAATTCATCATAAATTTTTCTCCTAAGAGATCTCCCATAATACTTCCAAAGCTTACACGATCTCTCTGAGCAATGTGTCTTGGCTGCCCCGCTCTATCCTGGGGCATCGTGCAGCAGAGAGGGGCAAGACCATGAAATCTGGAGTCAGAAAAAAGTTTAAATTTAGGGTCAGCAACTGAATGTCTTTGTGGCTTTGAGTTAGGCACGGACCCTTCCAGATCTCAGTTTCCTTATTTCTACAGTGGGAGTGTTGTTGAAAACCAGCCTCTGTTCTCGAGAGCCGAAATATGTAACATGAAGACAGTTTGGATGGAAAGAAGGAAGAAAATTTATTACTTTGCCAGGCACAGGAGGGCTGCAGCAGGCTAATGCTGAGGGGTAAAAGGCTGAGGGGTTTTATAGGAAAATACAGGATCTGGGCGGTTTCCATGGGAATCTGGAATGTGCTGCTAGCCGTGTGTCATGTCTTCAAGGTGGTCTCATGACCAGCGCTGCCACCTGCCATCAGAATCTCGTTACTAAGTATACATTGAGGTCAGCGAGATATCAATATCGATACCGAGTTCCTGGAACAAAGGAGTCTACAGAAAAACAAGTGTGTGTGTGTGTGGGGGGGGGGTGCTTCAAGAGTGAGGAAGAGAGAAACGTGTTCAGTTTGAAGTTAAGCCTTGCTGAAGCCCTAGTGTGTTCATCTTAATTTCCATCCATCATTAGGTTTTTTTTTTTTTAAGATTTTTTTTAAATTTATTTGTCAGAGAGAGAGAAAGCGAGAGTCAGCACAAGCAGGGGGGAGCGGCAAGCAGGGGGAGAAGCAGGTTCTCTGCTGAGCAAGGACCCCGACTTGGGACCTGAGCCGAAGGCAGATGCTTAACCCCCTGAACCACCCAGGCGTCCCATCTTTACATTTCTACAGTGGTTTCAGGAGCAAGGATATTTGCTGTGTCTGCTGTCATGAGGACTGGACTTTTTAATTTCAAAGTGAATATTTTTTAGTTTGTAAAAAACATAATTGGTTCTGCGGTTTCATTTTGTTGTACCCTTCCTTCTCTCTTTTCTTTCCATAATGCTCTTCATTTTTTTTTTTTTTAATGGTTTCTACTTCTTTTTCTCTTTGAACAATCCAGAATACTTTCTTAAAAATCTCTTTCAGATTGGGGCACCTGGCTGGCTCAGTTGGTGCAGCATGAGACTCTTGATCTCGGGGTTGTAAGTTCAAGCCCCACATTGGATGTAGAGATTACTTAAAAATAATAAAAATACCTTGGGCTGCCTGGGTGGCTCAGTCAGTTAAGCGCCTGCCTTCAGCTCAGGTCGTGATCTCAGGGTCCTGGGATTGACCCCTCATCGGGCTCCCTGCTCAGTGGGGAGCCTGCTTCTCCCTCTCCCTCTGCTGCTCCCCCGTCTTGTGCTCTCTCTCATTCAAATAAATAAATGAAATCTTTAACAAATAATAAAAAATCTTAAAAAAAAATCTCAAATTGTTCTATAATCTCTTATTTGCGGGGCACAATTTCCCTCATTTAAAAAAATAACTGGCAACTGCCCCTTTTGATGGATTGTTTCTGGTGCAGCTTATAATTTTTGACTTTAAGCTTCTCTTCCATGAAGAATGTTTTCTGTGGGTGCCCCACGTGGCCTAGATTGGAGTACCCTGGAGTTTTGTTACTCGAGGATCAACCTCTCCTCTGCTCAAAGATACTGTTCCACAGTTGTCTCTTCCCTCCCATGCCTTGCAAGTTTGTCCTCCCTGCTGGATCATTCCACTCAGCATATAATCACGCTGTAATACCTCTTAATTTGTCTCGTTTTGCTATTTCCCTTTATAGCAAAACTTCTTGAATGACTTGTCTCTATTTGTTGCTCCAATTTTTCTCTATTGAAGTGTTCCATTCAGGCTTTCTCCATTCTCTGCTACTCTTACTAAGGTCACCAGTGATTCCCCTGTTGCTGAAACCAATGGTCAATTCTCAGTCCTCATCGCACCTTTGATCACTAGCTTTTGATTCAGTTGATTACTGCCTCCTTCTCTTTTTTTGAACATTTTGTAGTTGGGCTCCAGAACATCAGTCTTTGTTTTCCTCCTACCTCAGTACCCCTTGATCTCTTTATCCGTTGATGGATCCTCCTTATGTCCTTGACCCTAACATGTTGATGTGTCCCAGGACTCACTCCTCATACCTCTTCTCTTATTTTCACTCGTTGTCTCAGGACTTGGGCATTTGTTATTTCCTGGGTCTGGAAAGCTTCTCCAGATATCCACAAGCTTTGCTCCTTCACTTAAGGTCCGGGTTGTGAGTCATTTTATCAGTTAGCTCTTCCCTGATCATCCTATTAAACTACACTCTTAACACTGTCCATCCCCTCACATCTTGATTTAATTTTCTCCACAACACTTATCATTATCCAACATACTTACTATTACTTGTTATCTATTTATTGGC
This sequence comes from Phoca vitulina, assembly GCF_004348235.1. Lineage (NCBI taxonomy): Eukaryota > Metazoa > Chordata > Mammalia > Carnivora > Phocidae > Phoca > Phoca vitulina. Next base: position 5,920,249 of record NW_022589750.1, on the reverse strand, counting down.
CAACTCTTTCACAAAACATAAATCCTCTGAGGGCAGGAACCTTATCTATTCAGTTCACTGTTGTATCACCAGCTGTTGGAACAGTGTTGGGCACGGGAGGCATCTGATAAATATTTACTGAATGAGTGAGTGAATAAATGAATCGAAAGAGATGATATATTTCCCTTACTTCCTAGACTGAGATAGATATCACTCGACTTTCAAAATATATTTTTTAGTTGTTAGGTCTGTTTAGAAAGAAGGGAAATTTCATGCTTCACCTCAAGTTGCCAGTTTATTTTTATTTTTTATTTCCTTAAGGTTTTATTTATTTGAGAGAGAGAGCGAGCACAGAGGAAGAGGGAGAGGGAGAAGCAGGCTCCCCGCTGAACAGAGAGCCGGACACGGGGCTCCATCCCAGGACCCCGAGATCATGACCTGAGCCGAAGGCAGACGTCCAAAAGAGTGAGCCACCCAGGCACCCCTATTTTTATTTTTTTTTAAGATTTTTTATTTATTCATTTGAGAGAGAGAGAAAGAGACAGCATGAGCAGGGGGGATGGTCAGAGGGAAAGGGAGAAGCAGGCTCCCCGCTGAGCGGGGAGCCCGATGCGGGGCTCGATCCCAGGACCCCAGGATCATGACCTGAGCCGAAGGCAGATGCTTAACTGACTGAGCCACCCAGGGACCCCTCAAGTTGCCAGTTTATAAAGAAATTATTAAACTACTGAGTGTCAATTCCATGTCAGAAGCCATCTATCAAGGTTAGAGTTCTCACCCTGAGCTTCACAGGTTCCGAGAATGGGCTTCAGAGCTCTGTGAACCCCCTAAAAATGTTGTAGATGTGTATGTGCATTTTCCTTGGGAAAAGATTTATGGCTTCCATCAGAATCACACACTATCTGTGACCCAACTAAAGGTTTTGAATTATTGTTATCTTCCCTGGGTATTGATCAACTAAAAGCTAAAACGTTGGAAGATAAAAACTCATCATCTTCCTTTCCAAAGTCTTGACTTTCTTAGAAGCAAAGCCCTTTGTGTCAGAAGAAACAGTCACTGCAGGCATCCCTTTAAAATGTTCCTGATAAATTGCTACCCTGCTGCTTCAGGAACTCATAAAGTAGCGTTGTTAGACAAGTCCATGTTAGAAATCTCCACTTGGGTTAAGCTGAGATAGTTTTCACACGCTGGGTCTTGTTCAGGCCCTGGGACCTAGACGAACATGTTGTTTTTTTTTTTTTTAAAGATTTTATTTATTTATTTGACAGAGAGAGACACAGTGTGAGAGGGAACACAAGCAGGAGGAGTGGGAGAGGGAGAAGCAGGCCTCCCGCCGAGCAGGAAGCCCGATGCGGGGCTCGATCCCAGGACCCCGGGACCATGACCTGAGCCGAAGGCAGACGCTTAACGACTGAGCCACCCAGGCGCCCCTAGAAGAACATGTTAAATCCCCTTTTCCACTGGTTGGTTTCTCAGATTTGTAAAGATAGCATGATTCACACCTCCTCCCTCTTCCAAAGCCTTATTTCTTCAGACGAGATGTCTCCAATTTCTCTAAACGTGGGCCAGGGCAGCTCACCACACTGCAACTCTGTTTCTGAATGCTCCCCAGTTCGCCAATTGCCCAAGACTGAACGCACATAGGATACACACAGGAGTCCGGTCTCGCAAATTTGGACCCGATACTTGTACCAACGCTGCTTAGTATCACAAAACGACTGTTGCCGCCGAGTGCAGCGTGGATGTGGAAAAGAGGTGGAGAATGGAGAGGGGGGAGGTGGAGAGACGAGGCAAAATCATAGCGCTTCTCGACTTCTGGCCTGCGGGAAAGGGAAGGCGGAGGAGAGCGAGGATGACAAATATGTTGAAGCAGTCTGGGGGAGGCAGAAGGAGGAAGACAGGCAGAAGGACAGAAGGGAGGCGAAGGTGGGGCAGGTTAGCTAGCACCTCGCTGAATTCCAACACAAGGAAGTGGAAAGAGAGCGTTAAGGAAATGCAGAGTTGGTGTGAGCTGGAGCAGCAGGACAGAGAGAGGTCGGGGTAAATCAAATGCTGCAGGGAGGCCAAAAAGGGGGGGAAGGGCAGCGAGCAGACGCCCCGCCTGAGCACTTGGGGTACTGGCAGAGTCGCCAAGGTGTGGGGCTGACACAGGGTCTGCGACAGACAAGGGGATTATCTTGGTGGACCGTCGCAGCGCTTGGCCCAGTGCCTGGCCCAGAGGAGGGACTCGCTAACAGACCGCTTGGTGACAAGCGAAGGAGCAAATGCACCAATCTGGAATGAATGACCCAAGCTTCCGCTGCGGGCGACCGGGAGCGGCCTCGGGGCCTGGAGGACGCGAGAGGGGCGGGGCGACGCGGGCGGCCAATCGGAGCCCGCGCCTCGGCTCCGGCCCCGCCCCCAGCCCGCCGCGCCGACGCCCGCGCGGCGCCCGCGGCGCGCGCAGTCGCCCAGCTCCAGGAAGTGCGCCTGGAGTCGGCGTCGCGGGCCGAGGTGAGCGCGCGCGGGCTGGGCGGGCCCGGCTGCGGCCGCCCGGGGTCGGGCGTGACGCCGCCAGTCTCCGCGCGGGGGCTCGGCGGGGCCCCCGGGAGCGGCGGCGGGGCCGGCGGACGCGCGCCCGACGGTCTCGGAGGGCGCGGGGACGCGGCGGGTGCGGGGGAGGGGCGGCGGGGCCGAGGGGGCTCTGGGGTAGTGGAGACGCCGCTGTCCGGAGCTGGCGCTGCGCCGCTGAGCCCGTGGACCCTGGACTCCCCGGCCACGCCCCTGGACCGGCACCTAAACTGGGCCGCTTTCTCTGCCTTCCCCCAGAGGCTGGGAGAGAGCCTCTCTCCCCGGGGTGCTGTGGGCGTTGGGGAGCGAGAGTGGAGGATACCTGGGTGGGTGCCCCGGCCTCCGGGACGCAAAATGCCGGTCGTCCCCCAACCTCAACGCCCCTGGGGGCGTTTGTGACAGCCCCCAAACCCCCCCCCCCAAACCCCCCAACGTTGGCAGCTCTCCCCCCCAAAACACAGGCCTTGCTTGGAGCTTCGTGGCTTCCAATTCGACCGCCCCTTTTGAGCCTCCCAGGTTTCTAATCAGTCCACTCTGATACTTGCCTTGCAGGGGGATTGTGAGGATTAGAAATGGCATGAACAGGGCCTAATATGGAGCTGCTGCGTAGTGTTGGAGAAAAAATTACTCACATGCTCGTTAAAGACGGTAAGGCAGAGTTTATTCAGGGGGGCTATTGCAACGCGGTTTTGCAGGAGCAGAGAGCAATTGGGCTACGCTCTGCAACAGGGAGGAGTGGAAATTGTAGCCAAGGAGCCCGGTGGGGGGTGGGAGGGGTCCGTGGATGGAAAATGACTAAGAGGTAACTTACGTCCGGGGTAAAGGGAGCTCTGGCTGAATCGACTTGACTGGAGTTTTGCTGAAGACAGGCCTGGGTGATAAGGAATTTGATCAGATATCAGGGCTGGTCAGATACCATGGTTGATGTAGAATTTGACCACCTATCAAAGATGAGGGACTTTCCCTAAACTGGACTCAGCAGGATTCTTGCTAAAACGGGACTAAAAGGGTCAAGGACAGACCTGAAAGGCCAGGCCTAGTGGAAGAGGGCTGCGGAGCTTGACTAAAGTTTGCTTAAGGAGAGTGTTTGTCAATAGTAGGTACGCGGGGTGCCTGGGTGGCTCAGTTGGTTAAGCGACTGCCTTCAGCTCGGGTCATGGTCCCGGAGTCCTGGGATCGAGTCCCACATCAGGCTCTCGGCTCATCGGAGAGTCTGCTTCTCCCTCTGACCCTCTCCCCTCTCATGCTGTTTCTCACTCTCTCTCTCAAATAAATAAATAAATAAAATCTTTAAAAAAAAAAAATAGTAGGTACGCAACAAAGGGCTACCTGTATGCATAGGTATAGTAAGTGTGCTTACCTGAGTTGTACATTTGAAGTTCACTCTAATTTGTTACAGTTTTAATAACAACTACACGTTTGGGATTACTTGAAATGTTTTTCGTAACAGGAGCAGATACTCATGAAGTCACTGGAATATAAACTACACCCTCTATAAAGTAATTTAATTTGGAATAATTGAGGCATTTTTCCTTGCATTTTGTTAGGAGATAATTACTAAAATCAGATTTAAATATTTTATAAGTTTTCTAGTTTTCCCTAAAGGTCATTTTCCCTGAATGGTATCTAAACAGCTATGTTCATTCAGGAAGCAAATAAATTTGAATAAATCTACCCATTAGTCTCTTGCTATCGGAAATCTTTCTACTTGTTATTTGAAACTCAGGAGCCAAATAGATTTAGGTAATAAAGGATGCTTTTATATTTATTCAACATTTATTTAATATTTATTTATAAGATTTTTATTTATTTATCTTAGAGCATGAGTGGGAGGGGCAGAGGGAGAGAGAACCCCAAAGGGACCCCGCGCTGAGTGCTTGGAGCCAGAAGCAGGGCCCGATCCCAGGACCCCAAGATCATGACCTGAGCCGAAACCAAGAGTCAGCTGCCCAGCCAAGTTCACCACCCAGGCACCCCATTTGTTTAAGTAGACTCCGTGGTCAGTGACGCGGGGCTTGAACTCAAAACCCTGAGATCAAGAGTAGGACACTTGACTGACTGAGCCACCCAGGTGCCCCTTATTCAATATTTTAACATATTTATTCAAAACTACATATTTTCTCTAGAACTTTAGTGGTTACCTCTAAATTTTGATACTGTGTTTTCAGTATCATTCAATTTGAAAACATTTTAATTTCCGGGGCACCTGGGTGGCTCAGTCAGTTAAGTGTCTGCCTTCTGCTCAGGTCGTGATCCTGGGGTCCTGGGATGGAGCTCCAAGTCCGGCTTCTTGCTGGGGGTGGGGAGTGAGCGGGGGCAGCCTGCTTCTCCCCCTCCCCCTGCTGCTCCTCTTTTTGTGCTCTCTCTCTCTGTCAAATAAATAAATAAAATCTTAGAAAAAAAAGGAAAAGAAAACATTTTAATGTCCATTGTGATTTTTTCTTTGGCTATAGGTTATATTAGTTATTTAATAATTTCCATATATTGGCATTTTCTAGATATCTTTTTGTTACTGGTTTCTAATCTCATTGCACTGTGGTCAGAGCATATATATTTTGAGATTCCAGTCTTTTGAAACTTATTTATGCATATGGTCTGCTTTGGTGAATGTTTCATATGAACTTGAAATGAATGTGTATTCTGCAGTTGTTGAGTCTGAATGTCCATTAGAATGAGTTGGTTTATAGTGTTCAGATTTTCTGTAGCCTTACCGATTTTTTTTTTTTTTTTGGTCTTGTTCTATCAACTATGAGGATTTGTCCCTTTAGACCTGATAGTAGGTGCATATACGTTTAGGGTTTTGTGTTCTAAATGATTGGACCCATTTATCATAATGAAGTGTTCCTCTTTTTTTTTCTTGAAGTCTCTTGGTCAAATACAAATATGGCCATACCAGCTTTTGTATGCTTGCTGTCTGCATAGGATGTCCTTTCCCCATTGTTTTGTTTCCAAACTTTTGTGTCTTTATGTATTAAATATCTCTTGTAGACACCCTGTGATTGGGTCTTACTTTTCTAAATCTGGCAATCTTATAATTCAAATGTTTAGCCCATTTACATTTAATGTGATTACTTATATGGTTGGGTGTTAGTGTACCATATTGTCTTTTTTTCCATTTGGTCTTTCTGGTTTTTATTCTCTTACTGCATTCTGGGATAGTGAGTGTTTTTTAGGATCCTTTATTGGTGTTTTTAGCTGTACTTCTTTGTATAATATTTTTGCAGCTACCAGTATGTATCTTTAAATTATCAGAGTTTACTTTAACTTATTAGAGTCTACTTTAATATTTGTACCACTTTGTACTAAACAATTTACATTTCTCATTCCTGCCTCTCATTTAACACCTTTACACTTGCAGTTTGTCACCCGACATGTAGCACCACTCACTTCCCACTTCCTATTCCTCATTTAGTGATTCATAAATGTAATGACCTAACAACCGATTAATTCCATTTACTCACTCCTTTGTGCTGTTTTTATATCTTTTACTTTTACTTATTATCTATTTACACACTGTGGTTATTTTTGCTTTTAATAGTTGCCTTTTAAGGAAGTTAGGAGAAGTAAAAGCATAGTATTTCTATATTTATTCACCATATATTTACCATTTTTGGAGATCTTCATTTCTTTCTGTAGATCTGAGTTTCCCTTCAACTGGAAAGGTGTCCTTTAGCATTTCTTATAGTACAAATCACTGTGGAGGGGCTCTTGGGTGGCTCAGTCAGTTAAGCGTCTGCCTTTGGCTCGGGTTGTCCCACGGTTCTGGGATCGAGCCCCGTGTCAGGCTCCCTGCTCAGTGGGGGGCCTGCTTCTCTTCCCACGTCCCCCGCTCCCTCGTGCTCTCTCTCACTATCTCTCTCCGTTTTTCAAATGAATAAATAAAATCTTAAAAAAAAAATCACTGGTGAAAAATTCTCCTAGCTTATTTATCTGAAAAATGTCTTTATTTTTTTATTAAAATGTAATTAACATACAATGTGATATTAGTTTCAGGTTTACAACATACTGATTTGACAGTTTTATACATGACTCGGTGCTTATCACAATAACTGTAGTCACCATGCAACGTTATTATAATATTATTGACTATATTCTCTATGCTTTTGATCTCTGTGATTTGTTTGATTATAATGTATAACTTGTTATAACTGGAAGTTTTTTATCTCTTAATCCCCTTTATTTATTTTGCTCATAACCCCCACCTCCCTCCCCTTTGGCAAACATCAGTTCTTTGTATTTAAGAGTCTGGTTTGTTGTTTATTCATTTGTTTGTTTTCTTTTCATATTCTACAAATAAGTGAAATCATAAGGTATTTTTCTCTCTCTGTCAGACTTATTTCACTTAGCATAGTGTCCTCTAGGCCCATCCATGTTGTCACAAATGGTAAGATTTCATTCTTTTTTATGCCTAAGTAATACTCCATTGTATATATACACTGTATCTTTATCCATTCATCTATCAATGGACACTTGGTTTGCTTCCATATCTTGGCTATTGCAAATGCTGCAGTAAACATAGGGGTGCATTTATCTTTTCAAATTAGTGTTTTTGTTTTTTTGTATAAATATCAGTAGTGCAATTACTGGATCATATGGTATTTCTACTACTTTTAAAACATTTTCTTAAATTTTAAATTTTAATTTTTTAAAAAAGATTTATTCATTTGAGAGAGAGTGAGCGAGCGAGAGAGCACAAGAGAACACAAGCCAGGGGGAGGGGTAGAGGGAGAAGCAGACTCCCCGCTGGGCAGGGAGCCTGACATGAGGCTCGATCCCAGGACCCTGGGATCATGACCCGAGCCAGAGGCTGACTCAACCGATTGAACCACCCAGGTGCCCCGGTATTTCTACTAATCAATTTTTTCTGTTTTCCACAATGGTTGCACCAATTTACCTTCCCACCAACAGTGCACGAGAGTTCCCTTTTCTCTCCATCCTTGCCAACACTTGTTACTTCTTGTATTTTTTATATTAACCATTCTGAGGTATCGTTGTGTTTTTTTTTGCATTTTCCTGATGATTAATGATGTTGAGCATCTCTTCCTGTGTCTCTTGGCCATCTGTAGGTCTTTGGAAAATTTTCTGTTCAGGTTTTCTGACCATTTTTTAATTGGATTGTTTGTTTTTTTGGTGTTGAGTTGTAGAAGTTCTTTGTATAGTTTGGATATTAACCCCTTATTAGTTATATCATTTGTGCATTTCTTTTTCCATTCACTAAGTTGCCTTTTTGTTTTGTTGTTGGTTTCCTTTGCTGTGCAAAAGCTTTTTATTTTGGTGTAGTCCCAGTGGCTTATTTTTGCTTTTGTTTCCCTTGCCTGAGAAGACCTATCTATAAATATGCTCCTAAGGGCGATGTCCAAGAGATTACTGCCTGTGTTTTCCTTTAGGAGATTTATAGTTTCCGGTCTCACATTTAGGTCTTTAATCTATTTTAAGGTAAATTTTGTGTATGGTGTAAGAAAGTGGTCCAGTTTCATTCTTTTGCACGTAGCTGTCCAGTTTTCCCAGCACCACTTATTGAAAAGACTGTCTTTTCCTCATTGTATATTCTTGCCTCTTTTGTTGTAATAAATTAATTGACCATATGGATGTGGGTTTATTTCTAGGCTCTCTATCATGTTCCATTGATCCGTGTGTCTGTTTTTATGCCAGTACCATACTGTCCTAATTGCTATAGCTTTGTAGAGTATCTTGAAATCCTGGAACGGAGATAACTCTAGCTTTGTTCTTTCTGAAGATTGCTTTGGCTATTTGTTGTCTTTTGTGGTTCCATGCAGATTTTAGGATTATTTTAGGAAAATACTGTTGGTATTTTGATAGGGATTGCATTGAATCTGTAGATTGTTTTGGGTAGTATGGGCTTTTTAAACATATTAATTCTTTCAGTCCATGAGCGTGGTATATTTTTCCATTCCTTTGTGTTGGCTTCAGTTTCTTTGAACAATGTCTTACAGTTTTCAGAGTAAGGTCCTTCATCTCCTTGGTGAAATTTATTCCTAGGTGTTTTCTTTTACATGCAGTTGTAAATGGGATTGTTTTCTTAATTTCTCTTTCTGCTATTTCATGATTAGTGTATAGAAACACAGCAGTTTTCTGTGTGTTAATTTTGTATCCTGCAACTTTACTGAATTCATTTATCAGTTCTAATAGTTTTTTTGATGGAGACTTTAGGTTTTCTATGTATACCCATGTCACCTGCAAATAGTGACAGTTTTACTTCTTCCTTACCAGTTCGAATGCTTTTTATTCCTTTTTCTTGGTCTGATTGGTACAGCTAAGATTTCCAGTACAATGTTGAATAAAAGGAGTGAGTATTAAGGAGGGCATGTACTGCAATGAGCACTGGGTGTTACACGCAAACAATGAATCATGGAACACTACATCAAAAACTAACGATGTACTGTATGGTGACTAACATAACGTAATAAAATTAAATTAAAAAAAGAATGAAATCTTGACATTTGCAATGACGTGGGCAGAGCTAGAGTGTATTATGCTAAGTGAAATAAGTCAAAGACAAATACTATATGATTTCACTCATATGTGGAATTTAAGAAACAAAACAGATGAACATACGAGAAGGGGAAAAAAGGGGAGGGAGGCAAACCATAAGAGACTGTTAACTATAGAGAACAAACTGAGGGTTGCTGGAGGGGAAGTGGTGGGGGATGAGCTAAATGGGTGATGGGCATTAAGGAGGGACTTCTTGTGATGAGCAATTGGGTGTTACATGTAAGGGATGAATCACTAAATTCTACTCCTGAAACCAATATTACACTATATGTTAATTAGCTATAATTTAAATAAACATCTTTTTTAAAATTAAAAAAAAAGGGTGAGTGGACATCCTTGTCTTGTTCCTGATCTTAGAGGAAAATCTTTCAGTTTTTCTCCACTGAGTATGATGTTAGATGCAGGCTTTTCATATGTGGCCTTTTTTTTTTTTTTTTTTTTTAAGGTATGTTTCCTCTAAGTCCACTTTGTTGAGAGTTTTTATCATAAATGGATGTATTTTGTCAAATGCTTTTTGCACATCTATTGAGATGATCATATGGGTTTTTCTTCCCTTGTTAAATGTGATGTGTTACATTCTTTTTTTTTTTTTAAAGATTTTATTTATTTATTTATTTGAGAGAGAGAGACAGAGAGAGAGCACATGAGAGGGGGGAGGGTCGGGAGGGTCAGAGGGAGAAGCAGACTCCCTGCCGAGCAGGGAGCCCGATGCGGGACTCGATCCAGGGACTCCAGGATCATGACCTGAGCCGAAGGCAGTCGCTTAACCAACTGAGCCACCCAGGCGCCCGATGTGTTACATTCTTTTAAGAATATTGAACCGCTTGATTGAGGTGAATGATTTTTTTTAATGTATTGTTGAATTTGGTTTGCAAATACTTTGTTGAGGATTTTTGCATCTATGTTCAGGAGAGAGATTGGCCTATAGTTTTCTTTTTTTGTAGTGTCTCTGTCTGATTTTCTATTAGGATAATGCTGGCCCTGTAGAATGAATTTGGAAGTTTTCCTTCCTCTTTCATGTTTTGGAATAGTTTGAGAAGAATATTTATCAACTCTTTTTTAAATGTTTGCTAGAATTTGCCTGTGAAGCCATTTGGTGCTGGACTTTGTTGGGAGTGTTTTGATTACTCATTCAATTTCATGACTAGTTCTTGGTTCATTCCAATTTTCTATTTCTGAATCAGTTTTGGAAGAGTGTAGGTTTATAGGAATTTATCCATTTTTTTCTAGGTTGTCAAGTTTGTTGGTATATACTTTTTCATAATACTCTTTTGTAATCTTTTGTGTTTCTGTGACTTGAGTTATTTTTCTTCTTTCATTTCTGATTTTACTTATTTGAGTCCTCTCTCTCTCCCTTTCTCTCTCATTTATGAATCTGGCTAAAGGTTTATCAATTTTTTTTTTTAAAGATTCTATTTGTTTTACAGAGAGATAGAGAGAGCACAAGTAGGCAGAGCAGCAGGCAGAGGGGGAGGGAGAAGCAGGCTCTCTGCTGAGCAGGGAGCCTGATGCAGGGCTCGATCCCAGGACCCCGGGATCATGACCCGAGCTGAAGCCAGCCACTTAACCGACTGAGCCACCGAGGTGCCCCAAGGTTTATCAATTTTTAAAAAAGATTTATTTATTTCAGAGAGAGAGAGTGCGCACAAGCATGAGTGGGGGGAGGGACAGAGGGAGAGAATCTCCAGTAAACTCCCCACTGAGTGTGGAGCTCAACACAGGGCTTGATCTCAGGACCCATGAGTTCATGACCTGAGCCAAAACCAAGAATCGGACATGTAACTGACTGAGCCACCCAGGTACCCCAAGGTTTATCAATTTTGTTGATTTTTTCAAAGGACCAGCTCCTGATTTCATTGATGTGTACTATTGTTTGTTTGTTTTTAGTTTCTGTTTTGCTTATTTCTGCTCTAATCTTTATTATTTCCTTTCTTCCACTGGTTTTGGGTTTTGTTTGTTCTTTTTCTAACTACTTTAGGTGTAAGGTAGGTTGTTTATTTGAGATTTTTCTTATAGTAGGACTGTATTGCTATAACTTCCTTCTTAAGAACTGCTTTTGCTACATCCCAAAGATTTTGGTCCATTGTATTTTCATTTTCATTTGTCTCCATGTATTTTTGGATTTCCTCTTTGATTTCTTGGTTGACCTATTGGTTGTTTAATATGTTGTTTAGCCTCCATGTGTTTGTGTTCTCTTCGGATATTTTATTGTAATTGATTTCTAGTTTCATACTGTTGTGGTTGGAGAAGATGCAGGATATGATTTCAGTCATCTTAAATTTATTGAGGCTTGTTTTGTGGCCTAACATGTGATATGTCCTGGAGAATGAATTGAAAAGAATGTATCCTGCTGTTTTTGAATGGAATGTTCTGTATATATCTCTTAGTTCCATCTGGCCTAGTATGTTGTTCAAAGCCAGTTTCTTTGTTGATTTTCTTTCTGGATGATCTATCCATTGATGTAAATAGAGTGTTAAAGTCCCCTATTATTGTGGTATGACTGTCAGTTTCTTCCTTTATATCTGTTAATATTTGCTTTATGTATTTAGGTGCTCCTGTGTTGGGTGCATAAATATTTACAATTGTTACATCCTCTTATTGTATTGATCCCTTTATCATTATATATTGCCCTTCTTTGTCTCTTGTTACAGTCTTTGTTTTAAAGTCTATTGTCTGATATAATTATTGCTACCCTGGGTTTTTTTTTTAAAGATTTTGTTTATTTGAGAGAGAGCGAGAGAGCACGATCAGCAGGAGGGGCAGAGGGAGAGGGAGAAGCTTAACCAACTGAGCCACCCAGGCGCCCTAACCTGGCTTTTTTTCCCTTCAATTCTATTTGCATGGTATATGTTTTTTCATCCCTTCACTTTCAGTCTATATGTGTCTTTAGGTCTGAAGTGAATCTCTTACAGGCAGCATAGAGATGAGTCTTTTTTTTTATTCATTCAGTTACCCTATGTCTTTTGATTGGAGCATTTAGACCATTTAAAGGAATTGTTGATAGTTAATGTATTTGTTGCTATTTTGTTAATTATTTTCTTGTTATTTTGTAGTTCTCCTCTGTTCCTGTCTTCTCTTGCTCTCTTCCCTTGTGCTTTGATAGCTTTCTTTAGTGTTATACTTGGATTCCTGTCTCTTTTTTGTGTGTGTATCTATTACAGGTTTTTGATTTGTGGTAACTACTGGTTTCATATATAATGTGTATAGCAGTTTCTGTTTAGTTGATGGCTGCTTCAGTTTGAACACTTTTTTTTTTTTTAAAGATTTTATTTATTTGACAGGGAGAGACACAGCGAGAGACGGAACACAAGCAGGGGGAGTGGGAGAGGGAGAAGCAGGCCTCCTGCTGAGCAGGGAACCCGATGTGGGGCTTGATCCCAGGACCCTGGGATCATGACCTGAGCCGAAGGCAGACGCTTAACGACTGAGCCACCCAGGTGCCCCCCCCCTTTTTTTTTTTTAAAGTAGACTCCACACCCAGCGTGGAAGCCAGCACAGGGCCTGAGCTTATGACCCTGAGATCAAGACCTGACCTGAGATCAAGAGTCTGATGCTAACTGACTGAGCCACCCAGGCGCCTCAATTTTGAACACATTCTAAAAGCAGATGTCTTTATTTTAATTCTGATTTTTGAAAGATGTTTTTACTGGATGTGGAAATCCGGGTTGGTGGTTCTTTTTTTTCTAGAATTTGCATTTGGTTCTTTTTATAATTTCTGTTTCTCTGTAGAAAGTCCCTATCTCTTCTCTCATTATGACTATATTTTTATTGCAGTCCTTGGACCATCTTTGGGTTGGTTTCTCTTGAATATTTTTTCCATGACTTTTAAGTCATATTTTCATGTTTTTAAATTAAATAATTTTGGGTTACATCTTAGATATTATGGATGGCACATTGTAGATGCTAAGGATTCTGTTAATCTTCCTCTGAAGAGTATTGAGTTTTGTTCTAGCAGGCAGTTGAGTTACTCACTGATCACCTTTGACTTGAATTAGCTTTATTTTTTTATTTTTTAAAGATTTTATTTATTTGACAGAGAGAGACACAGCGAGAGAGGGAACACAGCGGGGGAGTGGGAGAGGGAGAAGCAGGCTTCCCGCAGAGCGGGAAGCCCGATGCGGGGCTCGATCCCAGGACCCTGGGATCATGACCTGAGCTGAAGGCAGATGCTTAACGATTGAGCCACCCAGGCGCCCAACTTTTTTTTTCAAAGATTTTATTTATTTGACAGAGAGCAAGAGCGCACAAGCAGGGGGAGCAGCAGAGGGAGAGGGAGAAGCAGGCTCCCCACTGAACAGGGAGCCGGATGTGGGCCCCGATCCCAAGACCCCAGGATCAGGACCTGAGCTGAAGGCAGATGCCCAACTGACTGAGCCACCCAGGCGCCCTGAAGTAGCTTGGTTTTATACCTTGTTAGGACAGATCTCTGGAAAGCCCACAGTGGATCCTGAAGCCTTCTAACTTGATCAAACTAGACTAGTAGACTGGGTTTCCTCTGCGGATCTCGTTGAGGCTTGGCTTTAGGCTCTAAACCTAGGGCAGGTTTAGAGTAGGTCTTATTCTAGGATATGGTCTTTACTCCCAACATGCGGCCTTTCCAGTATCTCAAGATGCTTTGGGTATTAATGAGGTCTCTCCATTGTCAGTGGTCAAAAACTCCAATATCTCTCATCACTGACTGGCACTTGTATTTCTTTTGCTCCTAACCCGGTTGCAACCGCTCTCTGTTAAACCTTGCATAGTTTCACCCTGCTCATGTGCAGTCCAACCCTTGGCTCACAGGGAAACCCCACATAGACTTCTGCCTGACCAACCCCCCCACCCCCACCCCGGTCACAGCTCCATTCTCCCCACTGAGCTGTTCTTGAGAATCCAGATACAAAAGCAGCTCCAAGTTCTGATCTCTACCTCCTCAGTTTGGTGAGACCACTGAACTCTGTGTGAGCTGCAGCTTCCTGCACTGTTGTTGGGGAAATTGTCCCCATGCAGAAAGCCAGGATGATCGTGGGTCTCACCTCAAGAGTTTTTCTTCCCTTGGGGATTTCATTCTTGTCTGCCTGTTGTCTAGTGCTTGAAAACAGTTGTCTTACAAGTTTTCTCCAGTTCTGTAGTTGTTTACAGTGGGTGGGACAGTGTGTACTGCCAGTTACTCTGCCATGGCCAGAAACTGAATTCCCCAAACATGTTATTTACTGAGCACATAATATACGTCATTGTAACACCCTGGTTTCTGTATGAATATATGAATGAAACACGTGGGTTTCTTTTTGAACAAAAAATAAATGCACCGAGGTCTGCATGAGAAACATGTAACATTGGGTTAATCCCTCTTACCTCACTCCTTCTTTTTTTGCTTGAAACATTTTCTTCTTTTCTTTTTAGTTTTTAAGTGATCTTCTGATATGGGATAAATTGTTTGAAGTGCTAGGGATGAAGACATTCCTTATTATACCTCAAGGAAAAAGCAGCTTTTATTTATTTATTTATTTACCATGTATTTATTTTAGAGAGAGAGTATGGGAGCCAGTGGGCTGGGGAGGGGCAGAGGGAGAGGGAGAGAGAGAATCCCAAACAGATTCCATGCTGAGCACAGAGCCTGACATGGGGCTCGATCTTATGACCCTAAGATCATGACCTGAGCTAAAACCAAGAGTTGGATGGTTAACCAGTGAGCCACCAAGGTACCCCGGAAAAAGCAGTTTTTATTTTTTCTTTGTATTTTTTTTTTTAATTCAATTAATTAACATATAGTGTATTATTAGTTTCAGAGGTAGAGTGCAGTGATTCATCAGTTGTATGTGACTCCCAGTGCTCATTACATCACGTGCTCTCCTTAATACTTATCACCCAGTTACCCCATCTCCCCACCAATCCCCCCCAAAAGCAACTTTTAAAAGCTGGAGTGTTATACTGATCTCTGATTAAGCCAGACAGATTAGTGATTGGGTGTGTTTGCTTGTTTGTTTTGTTTTTATTGTCGCAGTTAGTGTTACAGAGAAATGATGACCTGTAGCTTTTTTTTTTTTTTAATTTTTTAAAGATTTTATTTATTTATTTGCTAGAGAGAGAGAGAGAGAGAGTACAAGCAGGGGGAGGGGCAGAGGCAGAGGGAGAAGCAGACTCCCTGCTGAGCAGGGAGCCCGATGTGGGACTCGATCCCAGGACCCTGGGATCATGACCCGAGCTGAAGGTAGCCGCTTAACCGACTGAGCCACCCAGGCGTCCCAGACCTGTAGCCATTTAATAACATTCAAGGATTGACCTAATGATCCAATATTAGGATCTTATGCAAGAAAGTTAACTCGAAATAGTACATGATTCTTTAAACATTTCTAAATACTAACTTTGTCATTTAATATTTTTCTTTTCACTGTCTTAGTTACTGTCTTCTAAATTTTTATACCAGTTGCCATAAAATAGTGCTCACTTAGTTCAAGGCCATAGGAATGTTTTTGAGGTAGCTGTTGTTTGTTCTAAGTCTTCTTTAAGCCCAGGGTTGAAAATTTCAGTTCTGACAGGTTTTCCTAAGTTCCCAAATAGTCCAGTTTTCCATGTGGCACTCAAAAGAGATCACCTAGAAATTTCATTGCATCTTTTGGGGAAAAATGAATTTGTTCTCTTCAACCTCCTATTTATTACAGAAGCATCAGATTATTTCAACATTAGCCTTTATTTCTAGGGCATTGATGTCTTCGTTCAGCTTTACTTTTTGGTCTGCAGACGTACGGATGCAGATAAGGAAGTGTCCAGAAGAGCCGTTTGCTAGGAAACCAGTAGCAAAAATGCTTCACGTGGTGCATTTCATTTTTCTACTTGGCTTGCACATTTGGAGACTGAGAGGGAATATTGTAAAACGCTCAGGGTGATGATGCCAGCTTAGATACAGTATTAGCGATTTGCTTGGTCAAGGTTATAATCTTTCTCATGTGGGGGGTGTGCGTTCGGTCTCCCCGATCACGTGTCCCTTTGCACAGCCCTGGCTCTCGTTCCCTCTCTAGGGCCCCTGTGAGAGCCTCCGTGAAGCCTTGGTCCTCCCCAGTGACAGCTCCGCCCCGGAAACACTTCACCTAAAAAAGGACTTGCCAAGCCAGAGGATGCCTGTCGAGCTGGGGCAGGCCCTGGTCCTGCCACCGCGGCTGGCGAAGGCCGAGGACGCCCCATTCTTAGGACCAGATGCTGCCTCTCGAGGGGAGCTCTCTAACCCCGAGGCCGCACGCCAGCTTTTCAGGCAGTTTCGTTACCAGGTGATGTCTGGGCCCCACGAGACGCTGAGACAACTGCGGAAGCTCTGTTTCCAGTGGCTGCGGCCAGAGGTTCACACAAAGGAGCAGATCCTAGAGATCCTCATGTTGGAGCAGTTCCTGACCATCCTGCCTGGGGAGATCCAGATGTGGGTGCGGAAACAGTGCCCCGGCAGCGGGGAGGAGGCCGTGACCCTTGTGGAGAGCTTGAAGGGAAACCCCCAGAGACTGTGGCAGTGGGTAAGCAGAGGGTCGAAGCTGCCAATGACGCACAGGGCTCCTCTGGGGCCTTTACCGGGTGTGTTTGTCTTTTTCCTGACCCTCAGTGCTAACAACCAGTTCTCCAATTCACTGCTACCAGCGAGGTGTCTTACAGTTCAGTTCAGATCTGACACTAATATTCTGGGGTTGGCAGACCCAGTGCGATAAGGGTCAGTCTCGTCAGGCCGCTCCCATTTCAGACACCAAGCACAAGTCACCCAGGCCAGCTATACTTACGACTGATGGGCTGTACGTTTGGAGGTTCCCACAACCTCCTCCTCGGGGTAGTTAATTTACTAGAATGACTCCTAGGAGGAGACTTCCATGGCGTCTCTGGGCCTGCCATCCTCCCAGCACTTCTGTGTGGCCACCAGCTCAGGAGCTCCCTGAACCCCATTGTTTAGTGGATTTTAGGGAGGTTTCATTACTTAGGCACGATAATCATTGGCCATTGGTGACTGAACATCTCCAGCCCATCTCCCTTCCTTGGGTTGAGGGTTGGGGCTGCAAGTTCAGTCCCCTGGTTGCCTGGTTGGGTCCTGTGGTGACCAGCCTCCATCCTGAAGCTACCTCGGGGCCCACCGAGCGTCACTTTCTTAGCATAAACTCAGGTACGGTTGAAAGGAGCTCATGATGGCATATGCTCCTCACTCCTGTCATTTAGGCAGTTCCAAGGGTTTTAGGGACTCTGCCAGGAACCTGGGACAAAGACTAAATACATATTTCTTACTGTACTGCATCAGTATATCCCATATATCTCCCCTAATTCTGAGGCTCTCTGACTCAACACTTTCTCGTCATTACAAATAGAAGATAAAGTCTCTTGTCCCATTCCATCTTTCTACTAAAGTCTTTGAGAAATTATTCAAAGGATACCTGAGTTTTAATTGGTGGAGACTGTCCAGTAGAAACACATTATTAATGGCATGTTCAGGGTCTCCCAGGCCCGATTCAGGCCTCAGCTTTTGGCCCCTCAGGATGTTTTCCTCACAGGTTCCTGCTGGTCTAGACAGAGAAGCTGGTTTTCCCTACTCCATGTCCCTAAGGACTGCCTTATTATCTGTTATAGAGCGTTACCTTTATTTCTTTCAGAACCCCTCAGTCTGGACCTTTCGGTAATTAGTAATATGTGGTCTCTAGATCAGCATCCAGGTTCTAGGACAGGAAATCTTGTCAGAGAAGATGGAATCTGCAAGCTGCCAAGTGGGGGAAGTAGAACGCCATTCTGAAGTGGGGCCTCAGGAGCTGGGACTTCAGGACTCACCCTGCAGGCCTCTGGAGCCTCCGAGCCATCCAGTGAAAGAGGAGTCTGACATGGAACAAGAATTAGGTGAGGGGCAGTCACTCGTGGTGTGTGGTGCTTTCTTGGGGAGTTTTGGGGATTGTGGTTAGTAGGCCTCAGAGTGAGTTGAAAATGATATGCTGCTCAGGTGAGGGTATCTCCGGAAAGTTTGGAAACAGCGTAGACCTACTGAATCCCTCTGATGTGGAGATTCAGTCTGTGAATCTCCTTTATGACTGGGCCAGACCATTTGAATGTTGGTTCTGAGGAAGGGGAAAGGAAGGAGGGGGAAAATACGGGTGAGGCTGTTTGGAAGGTTGTGGGAAGTTGGAGTTTGTTAGGGAGGTAAACACGAGTCTTGACATCATGGACGGTGGGACAGGCATCGGTTCTCATTTGGGACAGTTTTCATCTGTACCCTCCGGGGAGTGGTTTGCGACGACATCTAGAGTCTTCAGACTTTCTGTTCCTCTCTTCAGTGATGGCTGCTACCCCACCTCCCGGCCCACCGGAGGAAAGGCTCATCAGAGACCAGGACTTCGGAGCCTCCTTTCTCCAAGCAGCACCTCCGGTGAGCTGGCTTCCCTGCCTCTCTCACCCCAGAGCCGGGCTCGAGGGTGTCAGCTGGCAGTCAGGAGGATGGAAAGGGGACACGTTCTCAGAAGCGGAGGAGAGAGGACCGCCTAGCAAGGACAATAAGAACAATACACATGGAATGAAACCTGAGTCTCAGCATTTCCCTTGAGGCAGAATGTTTAGTGGATAATGGAATCTGGGTCCTGGAAGAAGTGGCCCTCTTGTTTCTCCCTTTCCTGTTCCTTGGGTTATGCTGAGAAAAGACTCTGATTTTCTGGTCTAGGCCTCGCCCGATAGGAGTCAGTCTGAGATTTTGTATGCTTCTATCTAATGTGGGTCAGGTGGCCTCCCCCAACTTCACAGAGGCATAATTGACAAACAGCGAACTGACCATATTTCAAGTGTACAGTTTGGTACGTTTTTGATATATACACACATGTGTGAAACCATGACCACAATCAGGATGATAAACATACTTGTTACGCCCAAAGGTTTCCTTTTGCCCTTTTGTGATCCCTCCCTCCTGTCCCCTACGCTCCCTTAATCCTGAGATCCCGAGGCCACCACTGAGCTGCTTTCTGTCACCATACATTAGTTTGCATTTTCTAGAATTGTATATAAAATGGAATCATGCCATCTGTACTCTTCCCTTTGTTTTTCTGCATGTAATGTACTTTTCTTGTTTCTTTGAATATTTTCTCAGTGGTTTTTAACAGTTGGACTGTGATGGACCTGGGAGTCATTTTCTTCATGTTTCTTGTGCTTGGGATTCTTTGGGATTCTTGGATCTGTGGGTTTATAGTTTCCAACAAATTCGGAAGAATTTTGGCCAGTATTTCTTCAGCTGTTTTCTATCTCCCTTCTTTCTCCACTTCTTCGCAGACTTTGAGAATAACACCCGCATGGGCTGTATATGATGATAACGTGCGGACATATGTTAGATCTCTTGAGGTTGTCCCAGAGATTATTGATGCTCTTCTCTCTCTTTTTTTAAAAAAAATCTGTTTCATTTTGGATGGTTTCTGTTTATGTGTCTTCAGGTTCACTGATCTTCTCTTCCACAGAGTCTAATCCATTGTTAATCCCATCCAGTATAGTTTTCATCTCTAGAAATTTGAACTGGGGCTTCGTTATATTTTTCATGTCTATACTTAACATATTGGGTCTTTCCTACACTTTCTTGAACGTACAGGATGTGGCCATGCCATCTGTGTTAATGTCCTTGTCCACTAATCTATCACCTCTGTCATTTCTGAGTCAGTTTGGATGGATCGATTGATCTCATTTTGAGGTGTTTTCCTGCTACTTTGTGTGCCCAGCAACCTTTGATTGGACGTTGTGCATTCTACCTTGTTGGGTGCTGGGTATTTCGACATTCCTCTAAATGTTGTTGAGTTTTGCTCTGGCATGTGGTTGAGTTACTTGGACGTGGTTTGTGTTATGGCACCAGAGAAGTCTTTAGTCTGGGCTCACTTTTCCCACTACTGAGGCACTACCTTCCGTGTATTCCACCTGATGCTGCCTGGTGTACGAGGTTTCCACTCTGGCTGGTGGAAAATAACTATTTCCAACACCATGTAAGCTCTGTTTCCTCCGCTTCTTGTGGGGGACCCCTGTACGTCTCTGGAGCTCGCTCTCTGTTCGGCTCCCCACTCTGGTCTTCTGCCCTGCTGACTATAACTGCCTTCCCCGCCTCAAACTCTGAGCTCTTTCTGCCCGCACCTGGGGTGCTCTCTCCCTGGCCAGTGCAGGGCTCACCTAATTTGTTTCCTCATTTCCAGGGATCGCTGCTCTGCTCTGCCTAGCAGGTGATGTCTGCGAACCATTGTGTCATATATTTTGTTCTCTTTTTCAGTTGTTTCAGGTGGGAAGGTAAATGTGGTCTCTGTTACTCCATCTTGGCTGTGAACAAGTTTGGGAACAGGTTTATTTTGAATACGTAGTTAAATTAACAACTCAGAAAAGTTGCGTTTGATTAAAAATAAAGTTTTTCTGGAACCTGTACGCCTTGATCGAAGCATTGTTTCAGACCTTTGGGTAACCCTTCTTGGGACTTGCCTCCTGAGGTACTTGGAGTGAAGGTCAAGGTAGGGAAGCCAGTAGGTGGTGCTTGGTTGTGATGCTTATGCCAGGTATGAGCCTCAGCTTCCCAGGCTCAGAGATGGAGAAACCAGAATGCCGACTTCACTGTTTACCCTGGGGAGAGGGATGGGACGGGCCGGGAGAGGCACAGACCTTCTTAGTGTCTCAGGGATACCTGTCCTCCTACTTTCCAGATACCTAGAAACCAAATTGTTAGGAGGTTTCGTAGTGACAGTGATTTGGGTATTTTGTGAAATATTTCAAGCAGACATGGAGGATTATTGTTGCCTCTGTAGTAAGGAAAAGTATCCATATGAAAGGTCTATACAATTTCTGAACATATTTTAACCAGTAGAATTAAGCATTAACTATTCATAACATAACAACATTAACCATGACTTGTTTTGGATAGCTCAAAAGACTAAAAATGTTCAGCATCATGGTGTGTGTGTGTGTGTGTGTGTGTGTGTGTGTTACTGAGCAGGCAACTGATTAATAGCCACTCAGTCCAAACAAAAGTCACTCTTATCCAGTCCCAGTATCCCTGCTCCAAACCCTAACAAAAGCTATTTACATCAGAAGGACCTTGATATTTAATGGATGCTTTGTGAAGTGAAGGAGATACTAAAATAGATGTAATCACTCCCTCTGATCTCTTTGATAGGTCAGGAGCTTCGTGAATAATGCCAGAATAAGGAAGTAGCATCCCTACACAGTGGTCCTGCATTGTTAGGAACACCGACTGAGTTAGAGCCTCACATAAATAGACTTGGGGATGCGTCTACTCACATTCCTGTTTTCAGCCTTCAGGAAAGGAACAGGGTGCAGAGAACCCTGCAAGTCAGTTGTGCAGTGTCTCATGGACCCACAAGGTGGTGCTGTCTCCATACAAAATCAAGATAACTTTTTTTATCAGAGTCCATAGTTCTGTCCTTCTGGAATAGGAATTGAGATTTTTTTTTCTCTTCTTATAAAAATGAGGAAAAGGCAAGATGGGTGCAGTTGCGTCTTGCCTGTAGAGTGAGGGCTTTATTCACACATCCCTAGCTTCTTGGCAGTTCCTTGAGTGAGTGTGTGGCTGTTTAGAGCCCTCCTGAAGCGTCTTTTCTGAGTTTTGAATGAGCTGATTACGGACCTTGGGGATTTTGGTGGCCGCACTCTCCGTTGCCTTGTACTGTCCTTGGGAGCTCCCGTTCCGGTGTCCACGGAACCGGCTGTGTATCCAGCAGGCCGGGCATCGGAGCAGTCATTCCTGTGCTCGACATGCCCGTTACTCTCTCTGGGACTGCTGAAGCAAGGGTCTGTGTCTTCTGATCGAAAAGACTGAGGGGTCCCGTATTCAGCACACCGGTTATTTTCAGGAGGTTGTTAAGGTAGCTTCACTCACAGATTAACAAAATAAGCCCATAACTCTATGAATTCCTTTAACAGTCAAAAATTCTAAATTAAAATTCAAATTAAAAATGTGGTTATAGAGATGCCTGGGTGGCTCAGTCGGTTAAGCATCTGCCTTCGGCTCAGGTCATGATCTCGGGGTCCTGGGATTGAGTCCCACATCGGGCTCCCTGCTCAGTGGGGAGCCTGCATCTCCCTCTGCCTGCCGCTCCCCCTGCTTGTGCTCTCTCTCTCTCTGACAAGTAAATAAATAAAAATCTTTAAAAAATGTGGTTATGGTTAATACTTAAGTATATGGTAACATATATTTGTCACTTTTCGCTTTTTTTTTTTTAAAGATTTTATTTATTTTAGAGAGGGAGAGCTAGCGCGTGAGCAGGGGGAGGAGCAGAAGGGGAAAGAATCTCAAGCAGAGCCCCACACGGGTCCGATCTTGGACCCCGAGATCATGACCTGAGCTAAAATCAAGTGTCGGACACTTAACTAACTGAGCCACCCAGGCACCCCCACTTTTCACATTTTATCTTAAAAAAAAATCCAGCCATCTTTTGCTTTTTAAAATTTTTGCTTAGTATCTGCTCATTGCAGACTTTTGGTGTCTTCATGCTTTTTCAGGTCTTCTGCTTCCCTTTGGTGTGCTGGGGGGCAGACTTGATTTAGGACTGAGAATGGCTTCCCTGGGTGTACCTGTGTCGTAGGACGATCTCATTTTCTTATTCGTCCTCCTTAGTTTTGCTCCCCGTAGCTAGCTATTTGTGATAATAATGGATGGCTATTGGCTTTGAGGTTCCGGAAAGTGTACAGAACGCCTTAATTCTCTCTGCAGACCCTTGGTGGGCAGTCTGGGAGACCGAGTATCCTGTAGACCACTTGTAAGATAGTAACAGTGATAAACGTATCCCTTCCTGAGGAGTTACTTGCCGAGCGCTTTATTTCTGCCGGACGACATACATCGAGTGCCTGCTGTGTTCTGGGCATCGTCGTGGGGACTGAGAAAGTACAGTGGGGAGTCCTTTTCTCATGTGGCTCACATGCTAGTAGGGGCAGCTCTTAGAGACTTGTGCGGATGCACGCGTGTGTGTGTGTACACACACATACATGTCAATATTTGATAAACTGATGAGTGCTACGAATGAAGACTACATCGTGCTGTGAAAACAAGTGACGCATTATTTGTTAGCTTTTGAGTTTCGTACTCTAATCAAGTGAGGACGGAGACTCAAAGGTTATGTAACTTAAGATCACACAGGTAGCAGTGGCAAATCTGGGACTCGAAACCCGTGTGTCTGACCCCAAGGGCTGTGCTGTTTATGAATCCCGCCGTCGTACAGACTGAGTCTCTAACAGCCAGCTCCTCGGTGGGAAGACTGGAATTTGAATTCACAGGAGACTCCAGGCTGGCAGCGTTCCCAGTTTTGAGTCTCTAGTCTCCAGTTTCCTAGGAAAAGAAGGGCTTGTTTTGGGGAATAATTGAGGCGCACCTGGCTCCAGAGAATCCATTGATTTTCCACTAAGTGGGAGGGAAACTGGTCTAACGTTAGACCTTAAACTCAGAACTGCCGGAGGGTTTCCAAGTGTGCACGGAAGCAGTCTCTGTCTCTGCTCTGAATCCACCGGTCTGTGTCAGGGAGACAACGCAGTTGACTTCATCGTGGGCTCTTGCCACCTTTTTGCTGATTTGCGCTTGCATTTCCAACACCTTCCCTTTTAATTTCTTTTTCCTCTTGAATTTCCAGATTTTAATGAAATATTGGGACTATCAGGCTCTTACCATTCAAAGATCTCTATTATAAGCACTGAGTTAAAAAAAGAAAAATGTAAAGGACAGTGTAGCAAAGGCCTCTGCCTTCTCTCTGTGTCCTTCACTCTTAAATATGTGCAACTGGAAAAAAAAAATCCAGAACTTTAAAACCTAAATGGTTTCTAACCAGGGCAGGAGATAGTGACGTGGAGACTGTGGTTTTCCCCTTTGGCCTCTCCTTGGTTCACAGACCCGCAGCGGTGTCATGGCATTGTGTGTTTTCCAGGAGCAGTGGAGGCACCTGGATTCCACTCAGAAGGAGCAGTACTGGGATCTCATGCTGGAGACCTACGGGAAAATGGTCTCAGGAGGTGAGGGCGTGCGCTAGTCTGACGGGCGGAGGTGTTAAACATTTCCCGTGTCCCGTTAGAGACAGCTGCTCCACTTGATGTCGCCTGGGTCAGGCAGGGCATGAGGGGCGCGGCTGGGGGCTGGAGATAGCATTTTAGTGAGAGCTTCCTTGTACTGGAAGGATTCCGTGTACCCGGAACTGTCATGGCTGCATTCCATGTAGTCACTCCCTAAATCTACGAGATAGGTGAGGGTCTTCCTGTGTTGGAGATGACCAGGGTGAGTGTCAGATCCAGCCATGTGCTCACTGTTACGTAGGTCGTAAGTGCTGAGTTAGGACAGAACTCAGTGTGGCTGACTGAGTCCACACTCCGTGTCACTAAACCACACTGTCCCAACCAGCCATTGGTGGGGCCCAATCACCGGGCCTTGCACCTGCCAGGGGGTATGGAAGCCCTCTGGTCACCTGTCCAGACTTTTCCTTTTTGTGACCTTCACCATGTATCTTAGTCATCTTGTGAGTTACTGGGGTCTTGGAAGCTCCCAATAGCCTAAGATAAGTTGCCTTTTTTGTTGTTGTTGTTAAAGATTGTATTTATTTATTTGAGAGGCGGGGAGAGAGAGAGTGCACAAGCAAGGGGAGAAGCAGACTCCCCGTTGAGCAGGGAGCCCCATGCGGGGCTGGATCCCAGGACCCCGAGATCGTAACCTGAGCTGAAGGCAGACGCGTAACCGACTGAGCCGCCCAGGTGCCCCAGATCCTTCATATTTCCCTTTCACAGTCAGATTGTACTTTTGAAGGACACAGCTTGGTCCCCAGTTCTCCCCATTTATCTAGGCTTCCTGTTATCTCTCTGCGTGCCAGGCATTTCCGGTTCCAAGTCTGATCTGACTAATTCAACAGAATATGGGGAAGAGCTGGTGGGACTGCACCTTCCTGTTGGCGAGAAGATCCCAAGACCCACCTGCATAGGTGAGTGATCTTTCATTGGGCCTGAGCCATTTCTGACCTCCTGTCATTAAATTGGAAGTGGTGGGGGAGGTACTAGGACCTGATGTCTATGACCTTGTCTGTAACGGGCCATGATCTGGTCAGTCCAGTAGGAGTGCTGACGCTGGGTCTCCCCATCTCTGGTTCGGGGCTGTCGATACATATATATGTCATCAAGGAACAGAGACCACACATTGGACCTGCTGCTTCAGTCTTGTCTGCCGTGACAGCTTGCTTTCTCAGACAGAGTTAAGATTAGGACAGGTGGCTACCAATACAGATATGAATCGAATCCACTACAAAAAAGGTGACATAACAGCAATTACTGCACTTCCTGACTCTGTCGTTTTCCTTCTTTCTTTCTTTATTCTGGTTCTAGTGAAATGAATACTAATTAAGACAAAACAAACGGAAAAACATGTTTAAACTCTGAGCACCTAACTTTCACTAAACAGCAAGGACAGACACTTCCTATAAGTCATGTATTTTAAGGCTGGAGAGGAAGAGCTATGTGACCTTGTTCTGTTGTAATGTAGCAATCACCCTTTGTTCGCTGCACTCTGTTTAAAACATTGCAGTCACGTAACACCTACCTGTCATGCTCACCTCCACACCCCCGCTTCTCTGTAGACCAAAGGTCCCAGAACTGTGAAGGAAGAAAAGGGCCAGGGATGACAGTTGCATGACAAGTCATTCTTTCTCCCCAGTGGAATCGAATTAATTATTATCCTCTGCTAATACACTACAGAGACAGCAAGCATCAAATGAAACGTAGGATTTTAATTCTAACCGATATATTTATCATAAGACTATTTCACAAGGATTCCTTTGGAGCAGTATTTTTCAAACTGTGTTTCATGACTAATCAGTGTATTGTGAAATCATCTTCTAGGTTGCAGCAAGCATTTAAAAAATTGCAATGGTAAGACCGAATAGAAAATACCAGAATGCAGGTAGAAAATCTCAAATGTCAGGGTAGGTAGCATTTCAGGAAATTTTTGCTATAAATATGTGTGTTCTGTATTTCAGTATAAACATATTTCTTGCTGTGGGTGGCAGACAAAAGTTTGAAAACGCTGCTTTAGAGGTTGTTGCAGTAGGGTTTTTGTTTTAATAGATTAGGTTCCCAGCAAAGTTGAGTGGAAGGGATTTCCCATATGCTCCGTGGCAGAGGGATTTTATATGTGATATATAGTGATATATATGATGATAGATTTGTGATCTATAGCTCACATATCCCCACTCATTCTTTTTTTTTTTTTTTCTTTCCCTCCTCCTTCAACCCACCTGCTGACATGGTCCCCTTAGATCTTACCTTGAAAGAGACGCAGAGCGTCTGTAAAGCTAGCCTGCCTTAACTGGGCAAAGAAATGCCATTGTTGGTTCCTGAAAGAGAGGCTCTGTAGGAAGAGAAGCCAGGGAGGTAGGCATGTGCAGGGTGGACTGGAAGGAATGCTTGAGGAACCCTGTGGAAAGTCGGTGCCAGAGCCAGGGGTGCAGGGACGGGCCCGGACTAGTGTGGGAACAAGTAATAGGACCAGAAAGGGCTGGTCCCATCTGAAAGACGCAACAGTTAGCCAGTCTACCAGATCTGGACTCACACCAACGGGGCAGAAGTCTCGGGAGAGAGCTTGTATGCTGTTTGACCATATGGAAGAATCGTTCCTAGTTAAAGCAGGCCAGCAGGGGAGTAAACCTCAGGAAGCCATGTACTCTGATCAAAATCACAAGGGATTTGCCCCCCCACCCCCAAAAAACTATTTAGGAAAATGAATCTTCAGTAGTTATCTGGGAGAATACTGCAAGAATATGAAAGAGTCTTGGAAGAAGAATGTTTCATCAGCATTAGATCTATAAATATTAAGAGTCTGTCATTTTAGTCTGGCTGGCTCAGTCGGGGGGTGCTTGCGACCCGATCTCGGGGTCATGAGTTCGAGCCCCATGTTGGGCGTGGAGCCTACTTAAAAAAAAAAATCTGTCATTTTAGAAAGGTGAAGTCATTAAAATGATGGGATACTGATATAAAAATAGCCTCACAGACTGATGGAACAGAAAAGGGAGCCTCAGAAGAGACACTGGTCTGTATGAGGATTTAGCGTGTGGCGGGGGAAGAGGGAGCACAGATCCATGGGAGGAGGGGTTCTTCATGAATTAGTTTAAATTTGATGAAAAAGATATGTGAAAATAATAATAAGGAAGGATGTGGGTGAATATTTGACTCACGTCTGGGACGGGGAAGATTTTATCAATATAAAAGCCACGGAAGAAAACTGTTAAAGGAAAAGATTGATAGAGTTGAGTATATTTAAAAATAAAAGACCCCCACAACTTACACATATACATAAATAACTCCAAACATGAATAACCCCAAACAAAATTAAGGTAATTAAATTGGTGAAAAACATTGTTCAAAAACACGACAGATTAATGATTATTTTTCTTAATATGAGAGAGTTAATGCAGGTTAATAAAAATAATGATTTTCCCAATAAAAAAATGGACAGGAGTCTTTTGAAAAATAGCTCATAAATGTGAAAAAAGTCATCCTTTATTAACTAAGGAATTAAAATTTATAGCAATGAAAAGCTTACTTCTTTCACCACTCTCAGTGGCCAATATGTTAGAAATACTCAGTATTTAAGTATCGAACACTCCCCTTCGCTTAGCCCAGCTAAGCGGGAGGGCGTAGTCTTTCTGGAGATGGATTTGCCAGTCAGTGTCAGGAGCCTCAGAAAGAGCGTCCCATCTCTTGACACGGTAGTAACACTTCAAGGAACCTGAAGTGGTCAGAAATGTGGGCAAAAATGGATGAAGAAAAATCGCAGCATTATTTATAGCAGCCAAACCACAACAAACAGCTTTGATTTCCACAGTAGGAGAATTCAGTAAGTCAAGTGCTTAGTATTATGTGTTTATGGTGACGTCTCCATGATGGACTATAATTCAGCTTTAAAATGATATTTATAAAGGCTTCTTTAAAGACAAGAGAAAAGTACCTTTGTCATTTGAGAGGAGTATGTTCTAAGACTCTGTGAATTAACAAGTCAGGTAAAGTTGTTAGCAGATTCCGGGGTCTCTAACAGATAATTTGAAGACACTAATACAGGAAAGAGAAAGGATCTAACCCTAACCCTAATTTATAAGTTGGACACAAATTCTGCCACCAAAATAAAAGCTTTTACTCTATGTATCATTTAATGGTAATAACCAAAAACTTAGGAGAAAAACAAAATCTTTTTTTTAAAAGATTTTTATTTATTTGAGAGAGCGAGCGAGAGCACAGAGGGAGAGTGAGAGGGAGAAGCAGACTCCCAGCTGAGCAAAGAGCCCCTTGTGGAGTTCGAACCCAGAACCCTGAAACGCTTACCGACTGAGCCACCCAGGCACCCGGAGAAAAACAGAATTTTAACTGTTAACCCGAGTTAGTGAAACACAGGGAATGCTGCATTCAGGCACAGACTGAGGGATCCACTTCGGCGCCACAGCCTCACTGTGCATTAAAGCCACACAGTAAAGTGACACATTAATGCATTTCATGAAGTTTTAGGTGACTCGTGAATGGGAGAATCCATGTGAAATTGGTAAATGCCGCCATTTACAATTTAAGTGCCACAAAGCCAGGTATGGAACTGTGTATACAGTATGATATCAATTATGTAAAAAAAAGAAAAGCACACACATATGTAAACTATACATATGTCTAGATTAAACAAACACCAGAAGGAAATGTATAATCATGGTTGCTACCTCTGGGTAGTATGACTGAGGTTGGATTGGTTTTCTTCTGTTTTTCTCTCCAAATTGTTTTTAATGATCAGACTTATGTTTTATGTAGAACCAGATAAAAACGAATCCTTTTTCAAAGTAACACCCTTATATAATACCCTTGTTTTTCCCAGGCCTTAAGAAATGCATGCTGCTCGGGGTGGCCTGGCTGGCTCGGTCGGTGGAGCGTGTGACTCTTGATCTCGGAGTTTTAGGTTCAAGTCCCATGTTGGGTGTGGAGATGACTTAAAAATAAAATCTTAAAAAAAAGAATGCGGCTCATTTACGGGGGCAGGGGCGGTCGGCAGGGCCCTGTGTGCACTCCCTCTGCTGTCAGACGTTCTCCTCAGCCCCAGAGCTGGATCACTTAGCCTGGACCCCAGCAGTGAGTGCCAGGCGCTCGGGCTGGATGATGATATCCTTCCTCACTCACTGATGCTCCCTTGACAAGAAGAATTAATGTTTCATGATGAACCTTTTTTCTTCATACCAGTTAGAAAACAGGGCATCCCATTGATTGAATGATTTCAAATCTTCTTTCTTCTTCCAGGAGACAGGCAGGAGAATGACAAAGAGAACGTGAATTTGGAAAACTGTAGAGGCCAGGAAGCTTCTGATGTCTCCTGTCAAGCATCAGGTGAGGCACCTTCTCAGGTGTCCTTGGGTGGCCTCGTCAGTGAGGATGAACCGAGATGCTTTGGAGAAGGGGACAGTCTCCCCGAGGCTCCAGAAAACCTTCAGGGTGAGGGGCCAGCGAGCCGGCTTTCGCCCCATGGAAGGAATTCTGGGAAACAGCATTTGGCTAATCCCCATCCGGAAGAACTGTCCCTGCTGTGGCTGGAGGAGAAGAGAGAGGCCTCTCCGAAAGGGCAGCCGAGAGCCCCCATGGCCCAGAAACTCCCCACCTGCAGGGAGTGTGGGAAAACCTTTTATAGGAATTCTCAGCTGGTTTTCCACCAAAGAACTCACACCGGAGAGACGTACTTTCAGTGCCCCACCTGCAAAAAAGCCTTTCTACGGAGTTCAGACTTTGTGAAGCATCAGAGGATCCACACGGGAGAGAAGCCTTGTAAATGTGATTACTGTGGGAAAGGCTTTAGCGACTTCTCGGGGTTGCGTCACCATGAGAAGATCCACACGGGAGAGAAACCCTATAAATGTCCCATCTGTGAGAAAAGTTTTATTCAGAGATCCAACTTTAATCGACATCAGAGAGTTCACACAGGAGAGAAACCTTACAAGTGTTCCCGCTGCGGGAAGAGTTTCAGCTGGAGCTCGAGCCTTGATAAACATCAAAGATCCCATTTAGGAAAGAAGCCCTTTCAGTAGTCAGGCTCTCTTAGCCCAGTTCTGGCTCTGGTCCTTTTAAAAATACTTCGTTCCATCTGGAGAAATTGCAGCTCTTAAAGACCAGCCCTGTTCTCTCTTTTTTTATCATCATGGATGAGAGAGGAGAGTTACCTGAACACGGCTTTGGACTGGGAGGACATGGTGGCCTCTGGGTTGGATTTTGCCTTCGTTTATTTTCTTGCTTCTGTGTCAGGAGAAAGAAAAGTCTTCATCTTTCAGCTCATTTCTTGTTTTGGAGATCCTGTGTTATAAGTGCTGTCTGGGGAGAGTTTAACTGGATGAGGGGCAGTTGCTGCTCATGGGAAGGACCTCAGGTCATCTCTTTAGGTTGGGGGTCCTAGAGCAGAGCTCTTGTTACAGAAGGGGCAGCGGAGAGGGCCAGGGAGCTCCCGTGTGTTCCTTGTCACACAGGTACAAAAATTAACTTCAGGTGTCCCTCGTTTTAAATAAACTTAACGTCACTCCCTATCTTGTTTGTGTCTCTAGTGTTGACTGTGTTTTAACTGTAACTCAAAGTGCATTTTCTCATAGAAGACCCTAAATGGTGGTTGAGCTCCTGATCATCTTGGACAAACTTACCAAGTTTATCAGTCAGCTGAACAGTAATAGGAAATTGCTAACCTGGTGTCCAGGTGTGAGAACTCGGGTTAGTGCTGGGCCTTCTTTCTCTCGGGTAAGTGTGTCATGCCTGGTGTCCTTCTGAGCTCACCTCCCACTTGCTCAGCTGCTGCAACCTGCCCCTCTTTCTCCTGGCTGTCAGTTTTCCAAAGTGTTGTGTGCTTTAAAATGATTTTTTTTTTTTCTGAAGTAGGCTCCGTGCCCAGCGTGGAGCACCACGCGGGGCTTGAACTCACGGCCCTGAGATCGAGACCTAGGCTGAGATCAAGAGTCGGACGATTAACCGACTGCGCCACCCAGGCGCCCCTAAAATGATCTTCATTATCTCATTTGGTCAGTAGGTATTAGGAGGAAGTCAGTAGTATTGATCTACTTTCAGTTCTGTCTGGAGGTGTGACACGGAGATCTAACCTGCACACTTGTCCTTTCTTCCAGATCGCATGCCCCAAGTGTCCTGCTCTCAGAGTGAGACTTCCGTCTTCCTTCCGTCTTGGTCCTCCTCTCGCCTGCGCTTGTTTTATTGTTGCTGAGGACCAGGAAGGATGAGGCTCCTGAGGAGGGCAGAGCTGCCTTCCTGCAAACAGATTAATCTGTAGGCAGGAAACTGTAGGTTGTTGGCAAACCATGGCAAGTATGTTACAGGTTGATGAGAGACAAAACTCAAGTTGGAATTCCTGGATTCCAGAGGAATTTTATTAACTCCCTTATGGCATGGAGGTGAGGAGTAAGGCCCCTCATTAGGGGGGGCAGGAACCACAGGGCAGAAAGCAGGAAAATCATGGAGGAATTAGCATTTGATTTTGTATTCGATACAGCAGAGATTTGTAGGGTGTTGGGATTATATTTATTTACTTATTTATTTATTTGACAGAGAGAGCACAAGCAGGGGGTAGTGGCAGAGGGAGAGGGAGAAGCAGACTCCCCGCTGAGCAGGGAGCCGGATTCGGGGCTCCGTCCCAGGACCCTGGGATCACAACCTGAGCTGAAGGCAGACGCTTAACCGACTGAGCCACCCAGGCGTCCCAGGATTTTGTTTTAGATCAGCAGTTCTGCAAGTGTGTTCCCTGGACTGGCAACGTCGGAAGTCTGTTAGACTTACTGAATCATAAATTCTGAAGGGTGGGGCCCAGCAGTCTTTGTTTTAACCAACCCCCCAGGGGGACTCTGATGCCTGCTCAAGATTTAGGGCCACTGTTCTAAATCATAATTCATTAAGGATATGTAGGATTAAGGATTCTAGAAGGAATACTGGGCCCTCCTGGACTCTTCTTAGCACACAGGCCTCCCTATAAGAGCTCTTTAGAACTCTGGAACTCTTTGGGCTTCCAGTGAAAATTTGTTCCACAGAGAAAAATCTAGAAAACTGTTAGGTTCAAAAGCTTTAGGTGAAGAGTTTCTCCATGTGTCCCTCTTAAATGATCTGAAGGATGATAGAGATACAAGGAAATAACCTACCTCATTCACAGTTGTGTTCTCAGCGAACCATAGGTGTTTGACAAATTGAAGGCGTGTGTGAATTAATGAAGGATAAATATCATGTGTATACTTCCCTTATCCTCTAGAGCAGTGATCAGCAAAATATGGCCCCCCACCTGTTTTTGCAAATACAGTTTTATTGGAGCCCAGCCACACCCACTTATGTAGGTGCTGGGGCCACTTTGGGTCCACAGTGGCAGCACTGAGTCATTGCAGTGGAGACAAATGCCCCGCAAAGCCTGTCTGGCCCTTGACAGAAAAAGTTGGGCGATCCCTATTCCAGAGTACTATTTCTCAAACCATGCTGTGCGTACGTATCACCTGGTGAGCTCGTCAAAATGCAGACTCGGGGGTGATACTGAAGTGTCTAGTCCACAGAGTAGCTGGGAGCTCGAGCACTGAGTTCGGTGCCGCGCACCAACATCAGGGCTCAAGTGTTTGTGGTTCGTTTCTCTTGGTCACTTCAGGATCACCTATGACTGCCGCTCTCAAAGCTGGGGCCAGACACACTTGAAGAATCAATCACTTTATTAGGAAAGGTGCAGTGTTTTGAAATGCTTCTCCCCTAGTTCCTGGGTCTGGACTCCTCCAGCTCTGCCTTCTCTCCAGGTTCCCTACAAGAATTCTACAGAATTGTGAGTACATGTGATTCCTTATCTCTGCGTCTCCGTCTCCCCTCACCCACTTGTCCTGGGCAGCCTCCAGCCCCGCCTTGTTTTCTTAGTGGTTCTGCAGGCAGCTAAGTCTGGAGAAGCAAAGCGACTCCAGCTAGAACCCACTTAGATGGCTTCTCCTTAGTCTTCAGGTTGAAAGTCCACACGTAGGTGGGTCCCCGCTGACAAGTCTTGTACACAGGACAAGGATAGATGCTGCGGCAGTCCTGCTTATCTGCAGGAATGGCCTTGATGAACATCACAGGCATGGGGGGTGTCAGATCCTTCAGCTTTGCCTCTGTAATGATCCCAGCCTGAGGACAAGAACAGGAAAAGAGCCAGCTTAGATCAGACCCAGAGCCAGCCTTCTGTCCACAGACTTAGTAGCTGAGAGCCTGGGAATGCCTGCTGCCTTTCAGGTTCGCTCAGCAACCCACGTTGGAATGCATCTGAGATGCGGAAAACATATTTCTACTGTTTTCCAGCCTAAATCACTTTTTGAAGGCGAGTTCTAGAAGTTGTTACATGCCATATACAAATTAATCCCTTTGAAACTTGAGTCTCTTTATATTTTTTCACCCATTCATTTCATAAGCATGTCAGATGCAACTGTTTGCCAGATGTCGTCATGCTAGGTGCTAGGGATTTAAAGACGAGTAAGACACAGTTCCTGCCAGCAAATGCTTTAGATGAGTTTGGTGATGTCCTGTTCAGTTTCATATGGGACCTCACCACCCTCAAGAGCATTTTGACTTTTTGAGCAGAGCTATGTTCTCTCTTGTAGTCATGTGACTCTGTAAAACAAACTGAGGGTTCTAGAGGGGAGGGAGTTGGGAGGATGGGTTAGCCTGGTGATGGTTATTAAAGAGGGCACGTTCTGCATGGAGCACTGGGTGTCATGCACAAACAATGAATCATGGAACACTACATCAAAAACTAATGATGTAATGTCTGGTGATTAACATAACAATAAAAAATTTTAAAAAAGTGTATCGCTTGTGGACAGCGTACAGTTGAATCAGAAAAATCCATTCTGCCATTCTCTGCTTTTTAACTGTAGTGTTTAATCTATTTACATTTAATGTAATTACTGATAAGGTAAGGTTTACATCTGCCACTTGATTATTTGCTTTCTATGTCTTCTGTCTTTTTTGTTCCTCAGTTTCTTCTTTGCTTCCTTCTTTTCTGTTCAGTAGATATATTTTAGTGTACCATTTTGATTCCCTTATTAATTCTTTTATTGTTTTATTTATTTTTATTAGGTTTTTAAATTTTATTTTATGTTAGTCACCATACAATACATCATTAGTTTTTGATGTAGTGATCCATGATTCATTGTTTTCATGTAACACCCAGTGCTCCATGCAGTATGTGCCCTCCTTAATACCTATCACCGGGCTAACCCATCCCCCCACCCTCCTCACCTCTAAAACCCTCAGTTTGTTTCTCGGAGTCCATAGTTTCTCATGGTTCATCTCTCCCTCCGATTTCCGCCCCCCTTCATTTTTCCCCTCCTCCTAATGTCTTCCATGCTATTCCTTATGTTCCACAAATAAGTGAAACCATATGATAATTGACTTTCTCTGCTTGACTTATTTCACTTAGCATAATCTCCTCCAGTCCCATCCATGTTGATGTAAAAGTTGGGTATTCATCCTTTCTGATGGCTGAGTAATATTCCATTGTATATATGGACCACATCTTCTTTATCCATTCATCTGTTGAAGGACATCTAGGCTCTTTCCACAGTTTGGCTATTGTGGACATTGCTGCTATGAACATTGGGGTGCATATGGCCCTTCTTTTCACTATGTCTGTGTCTTTGGGGTAAATACCCAGTAGTGCAATTGCTGGGTCATAGGGTAGCTCTATTTTTAAATTTTTGAGGCATCTCCACACTGTTTTCCAAAGTGGCTGTACCAACTTGCATTCCCACTAACAGTGTAAGAGGGTTCCCCTTTCTCCACAACCTCTCCAACATTTGTTGTTTCTTGCCTTGTCAATTTTTGCCATTCTAACTGGTGTAAGGTGGTATCTCAATGTGGTTTTGATTTGAATTTCCCTGATGGCTAAATGATGATGAACATTTTTTCATGTGTCTGTTAGCCATGGGTATGTCTTCTTTGGAGAAGTGTCTTTTCATGTCTTCTGCCCATTTTTTGACTTGATTATTTGTTATTTGGGTGTTGAGTTTGAGAAGTTCTTTATAGATCTTGGATACCAGCCCTTTATCTGTAGTGTCATTTGCAAATATCTTCTCCCATTCTGTGGGTTGCCTCTTTGTTTTGTTGACTGTTTCCTTTGCTGTGCAGAAGCTTTTTATCTTGATGAAGTCCCAAAAGTTCATTTTTGCTTTTGTTTCACTAGCCTTTGGAGATGTATCTTGAAAGAAGTTGCTGTGGCCGATGTCAAAGAGGTTACTGCCTCTGTTCTCCTCTAGGATTTTGATGGATTCCTGTCTCACATTGAGGTCTTTCATCCATTTTGGGTTTATCTTTGTGTATGGTGTTAGAGAATGGTCGAGTTTCATTCTTCTGCACGTGGCTGTCCAATTTTCCCAGCACCATTTATTGAAGAGACTGTCTTTTTTCCATTGCATATTTTTTCTGCTTTGTCAAAGATTATTTGACCATAGAGTTGAGGGTCCGTATCTGGGCTCTCTATTCTGTTCCATTGGTCTGTATGTCTGTTTTTGTGCCAGTGCCATGCTGTGTTGGTGATCACTGCTTTGTAATATAGCTTGAAATCAGGCAACGTGATGCCCCCAGCTTTGTTTTTCTTTTTCAACATTTCCTTGGCAGGATATGTATAAAAAGACAGGACCCATCCATATGCTATCTACAAGAGACTCATTTTGAACCTAAAGATACATCTTTTATTGTTTTAAAAAATTATTTTCTTAGTGGTTTCCCTAGGGATTATAATTAACATCAATGTATAAAAATCTACTTCAGGCTAATACCAACTTAATTTCAGTAGTATACAAAAACTCTATTCCTAGATAAGTTCCATTCCTTACCCTTCCTGTGCTTAAGACCTTGTGTTGTTTTCATTATACAAATTACATCTTTTATGCTTATCAGCACAGATTTATAGTTATTGCTTCTTGCAGTTGTCTTTTAAATCAGATAGGAAATCATGGAACACTACATCAAAAACTAATGATGTAATGTATGGTGATTAACATAACATAATAATAATAAAAACATAAACCAGATAGGAAAGAAAAGTTACAAAAAAATTCATTTATACTTTCTTTTATATTTACATATATAATTACCTTTACTGGTATTCTATTTCTTCATGTGGACTTGAGTTACTGTCTTGTAATTCATTTCATCCTGAAGGACTCCCTTAAGTATTTCTTACAGGTCTGGCCTGCTAGTGGTAAATTCTCTCTCTCTGTCTCTCTCTCTCATTGTGAACTCATGACCCTGAGATCAAGACCTGAGCTGAGATCAAGAGTTGGATGCTCAACAGACTGAGTCACCCAAGTGCCCTTCTTTCTTTCTTTTTAACCTGGGAATGTCTTAATTTCTCCTTCAGTTTTGAAAGATAGTTTTACTGGATATAGAATTGTTGGCTGACAGTCTTTTTCTTTCAGCAGTTTGGCCTTTCATTCTACTGTCTTCTGGCCTTCCTGGTTTCTTATGAGAAATCAACTGTTCATCCCATTGAGGACCCCTTGTATGTGATGAATTGCTTTTCTCTTGCTGCTTTCAAGATTCTCTCTTTATCTTATAACATGTCAAGGTATGGATTTCCTTTCCTTTTCCTTTTCCCTTGCCTTTCTCCTTTCCTTTTTCTTTTCCTTTCCTTTTTTCTTTTTCCTTTACTTTCTTTTTCCCTTTCCTTCTCCCTTTCCTCTCCTTCTTTCTAAGTAGGCTCCACACCCAGCATGGAGCCCAATGCAGGGCTTAAACATATGACCCTGAGATCAAGTCCTGAGCTGATACCAAGAGTCGGAGGCTTAACTGACTGAACCACCCAGGTGCCTCAAGGTATGGATTTCTAAGTTGATCCTATTTGGAT
The DNA here is from genome assembly GCF_004348235.1 of Phoca vitulina. Lineage (NCBI taxonomy): Eukaryota > Metazoa > Chordata > Mammalia > Carnivora > Phocidae > Phoca > Phoca vitulina. Next base: position 5,883,393 of record NW_022589750.1, on the reverse strand, counting down.
TTTGTTGAGATTCTTGCATGTGTAGATTGATGTTTTTATCAAATCTGGAAAGTGGTCATTATTGCTTCAAGTATTCTTTCTGGCTCTGGCTCTCTCTCCTCTTCTTTTGGGACTCCCACTGTGTGGATGTTTGTATGCTTGATGGTATTCTTCAGGTTTTTAAACTGCTCATTTGTCTTCATTTTATCTTTCTGCTTCTCAGGTTGGATAATCTTAATTGACGTATTCCAAGTTTGGTGATTCTTGCCTACTCAAATCTTCTGTTGAATCCCTCTATTGAATTTTCATTTAAGGTATTATAGTTTTCAGCTCTAGAGTTACTACTTGGTTTTTTGAAATGTAATTTCTATCCCATTATTAGTATTCTCTATTCAGTGAGACATTGTTAACATACTTTCCTTTGGTTCTCTGAACATATTTAAAATGGCTGATTAAAAGGCTTTGTCTGGTATGTCCCGCTTCTGAACTCCCTCAGGGACCATTTCTCTTGACTGCTTTTTCCCCTTCTTGTTTCTTTGCATGTCTCATAATTTTTTGTTGAAAACTTGAACATTTTAAATAATATAATGTGGCAACTCTGGTGATCAGATCTCCCTCCATAGGATTTGTTGTTTGTTTAGCGACTTTTCTGAACTGATTCTGTAAAGTCTTTGTCACATAGGACTACGACTACTGAAGTGGCCTGCTCAGTTAGCTTAGTGGTTAGCAAGGAACAGGACAGAGATTTTGGTAAGTCTCACAGTTTTTGCTCTGGGGCTCTGTGTATGAGTTGGGCATGCCTTCAGTGCTCAGCAGGGCAGTTTAACACTGTGCCTTAGCCTTCACTTCCTGCTTTCACAGAGCCTCGAGGGCAGCCACAGGTGAGCTTCCAGCCTTCTCAGGTCTTTCTTGAGCATGTGCACAGGGCTGCACATGGGCATGGCCTTCTGGGTTTCCAGTGACATGTTGGAGGTCATCTCATTCTGCAGCTTCTCCTTGTGAGCTTTTTGGTTAGCCTATTCTTTGCACTGTTATCTACCACCTCAGGCAAGCTGCAAGGTTAAACAGTTGTCTTTGACTGTTTTCAGTACATGCCCTTGGGGAGACAGGCTGTTGCCTTGGGTGAGCTCCCACTCAGGTCAAGTAGAGACAGACTTATAAATGGGGTCTTCTGGGAAACCAACAAGTAGGGAAAATGATGACAGTTTTCTAGGAATGGGGCTTTGAAAGTACTCCAACTCCGTTTTGCCTCCTCCAGTGGCTGGGAGGCTGCTGTTTTAAGGCCACCACAGAGTTGGTGGGGATGGGATGGGAGCAGAGCAAGTTAAAAGGCTGCAAAGCTTGCTCCTTTTACTGAGGGTTGGACATTTTTCTTCAATAAGCACTCTTTGGGGGCGCCTGGGCAGCTCAGTCAGTTAAGTGTCTGCCTTTGGCTCAGGTCATGATCCCAGCGTCCTGGGATCGAGCCCTGCGTCGGGCTCCCTCCTCATCGGAGAGCCTGCTTCTCCCTCTGCCTTTGACCCTCCTCCCTGCTTGTGCGTGCTCTCTCTCACTGTCTCAAATAAATAAATAAAATCTTAAAAAAAACATAAACACTGTTTGGATTCCTAAAAACCTTTGGTTGATTTCTAGAGTTCTTTTTTTTTTTTCTTTTTTAAAAGATTTTATTTACCTATTTATTTGAGAGAGAGAGAGAGAGAGCACAAGCAGGGGGAGGAGCAGAGGGAGAGGGAGAAGCAGGCTCCCTGCTCAGCGCTGAGCAGGGAGCCTGATGTGGGGCTCGATCCCGGGACCCTGGGATCATGACCTGAGCTGAAGGCAGATCCTTAACTGACTGAGCCACCCAGGCACCCAGATTTCTAGAGTTCTGTGAAAAAGTTGGTACTGACAATTTTGGGCCAGTGTTATGATTTTATGGAGGAGGGGAGTTTTGGATGTTCTTACTCTTAATTTTGCTAACATCTTTCTGGAGGCAGAAACTGAGAACCAGAGTTCTTGGTGGGTGGGTATTGCTTTTTGGGAAGTTATTATGAAGAAACAAGGTAATAAAATATTGGAGGTAGATGATTGGAATCCGTGTTCTTTCCCCAGCCCCCACAGTGCCAGTGCTCGTCTGAACTTCTTCCCTAATTGTTCAGTTTGGTGTTTTTTGGTATTCTAATTCTGGCCACCCTAGGCCATCCTATACCTACAATCCATGTGTGATCCCCACTGATGGAATCTTGGACAAATGTTCAGGTGGAGGGGGGATGTCAGCTTCCTTCTCAAGGTTCAGGCTGTATTAACACTGTCCCGCTTCATTGTCCTCTCTGTTAACAGGCCCTCGATTGGTTTCATAGGGCTGCTGTAACAAGTTACTACAAATTTGATGGCTTAAAACAAATGTCTTCTTTCACAGTGCTGAAGGCCAGAGTCTTAAATCAAGGTGTAGGCAGGGTCTGTTCCTTCTGGAGGCTCGGAGGCAGAAACTAGCCCATGCCTCTCTCCTAGCTTCTGGGGGTGCTGGCAGTCCTTGGCGTTCCTTGGCTCATAGATGTATCACTCCAGTCTCTGCCTCTGTCCTCACAGGACATCTGTTTCTGTGCTTCCAGCATGGCCTTATAAGGATACCAGTCCTTGGATTTAGGGCCTGCTCCGCTCTAGTATAATCTCATCTTAACTCCTTATCTCTGCAAAGACCCTATTTCTAGACAGGGGCACATTCTGAGGTTCTGGTAGAATTTTGGTAGACACTGTTTAATCCAGTACAGCTCTATATGTATATTTATAGGACCTTCTACGATACTGTAGATCTTCTAACAGTTTTTCCCCATTAACTTTGTACTGATTGCTGGGAACAGTTAAGTGTCACTTACCAAGCAGGGTATTTGACTAAGCACTTCTTCCGGGTCATGTGTATAACAAACGTAAACTTGTTCTCGAGTTATCCATCCTTGCTCGTGTCATTTATCCGAGCCAGTCTCACGGTGACTCAAATTTTTATTGGGCTTCAGTGAGGAATCCTTTCAGAATGTCCTGTGAAATAGTATCTACTACTGGGCTCCCTTTGCAGATCGGGGCAAAGTAAAAGGCAGAAAGGACGCCTGCCCTCCTAGGGCTCACGAATGAGGAAAGTGGCTGCGGGGGGCGGGGGTGGTCACCCAGTAGCAGGGATAGCTGGCTCCCAACACTTTTGGAGCACTCTCTATGTGCCAGGCAGGCCCTATTCCAAGGGACCTCCATAGTAACTAATTTAATCTTGGCATCAACTCTCTTTTCCCATTTAACACTTGAGGAAACAGATTTGGAGAGCCAGAACCACATCCCAGGGTCACAGTGGCAGTAGATGGTGGTGCTGCGATTCAGATCCAGCCAGTTGGGGTCCAGAGCCCTTGCTTTTAGTCACTGCACTCTACCCATGCTGCAAGGTCTGTGTTCTTTGCACCATCCCTGGCTGCATGGAAGTGGCTTGATAGCCTCAAGGGAAGCTAGGTCAGAAGATTCCAGGGCATCCCTTTTCAGGGTCACACTCTGTGGAGGCAGTATTTGTAAGTTAATCAGCCCACAGAGGATGCCCTGAGGCTCCCCCCAAGACTTACCTGTGCGTCCCAGCGAGCGCCTTCCATGAAGAGGCCATGGATGTAGGCCCCTTCCCGAGGGGGGCTCCTGAAGTCTTCCCTATTCTTCTTTGTCACTTCACATTGCAGGGCCATCTGGTCCAGTGGCCACTCGTTCTTGCGGGCTGTGGACTGCATGATGGCGGTCAGGAAGGACTGGGGGTTGAAGAAGCCTGTCAGCCACACCGTGGAGGGCATTGCCAGGTCTCCTAGCCAGGCCTCCAACTCTTTGATTCGGTTGAGAAGGTCTAAAAACCAGACTCCCAGGCCTGCCGTGGAAGGGTAGGCTCGCCTGGCCCAGGGCTCCGGCACTGTGTCCAGGTACAGGGCATTCTGTAACGTCTCCATGTCACTGGTCATGGTCAGCTCCCCCTGTAGACAAAGAGCAGGAGGGTAAAGAGTGAGGGGGCAGCAAGTCCCTGGAAACAACCGGCCTTAGGGACCTCTGGCTAGTGGCACACAGCCAGCCAGCCAGGAGATGGTGACACAGGGACCGTCCCTAATACCTGATTTGCAGACTTTAAAACTCTCCCTGCTCCACGATATCAGAGTCTACACCCATCTACTGACAGTAGTTAATGTCCACTGCGGACCTCAGACCCCCTTTGGATTCCCTGCTCCCTCCACCCACCCTGAAGCTCGGGTTCTCCTCTTGCCTCTGCAGCAGCCCTGCAGTCTTCTGTGCGCAGCTCAGAGGCACAAGAGGCCCGAGCCTGGAAGACCTGTGTGGCCCCAAGTCCAGGATTTCCTCCGGAATCAAGGTATTAGATACATAGTCCACTTGAAGGAACCCTCTTCCAGCCACTACGTGAAATTTGTAAAGAAAGCTTCCATTGAAAACCCTTGTTAAGTTTGGTTCTGTAACTTTGGTTATGACAAGGATCTCCAGCAATTTCCTGAAGACCCCAGCTCTAGCACAGCGATTTCTGCACCGGGGTTAGAGTATGCAACAAGGCTCGTGTTGTGGACCGAATGTTTGTGTCCCTGCCCCACCCACCCAAATTTCTATGTTGAAATCCTAACCCCCAGTGTGATGGTATTAGGAGGTGATTGGGTCATGAGGTGGGGACCTCATGAATGGGATTAGTGCTCTTGTTATACAAGAGTCCCCAGACAGCCCCCTCGCCCCTTCTGTCTTGTGAGGACAGGGTAGAAAGATGACTGGCTGTGAACCAGGAAGTGGGCCCTCCCTGGACACCAGATCTGCCCGTGCCTCTGGGACTGTGAGAAGTACATTTCTGTTGTTGATAAGCCGCCCAGGCTGGTGTTCAATTACAGCAGCCGATGTGGACTGAGGCCGCGTGGCTTGCCCCAAGTGCAGACTGCTAAAATGTCAGAGGCCTCTGTGTGGCCTGGAGTCACCGTGCTTGTGGGATAGGAGACCGGACCATGTAATTCCAGGCTCAACTCTCTCCTAACTCTTGGGACTGTTAAAAAAAAAAAAAGTTAAACACACCTTTCTTAAAGAGGAACTTATTTCGGGTCCCAAGTGACAGCTAGAGACTAACCCTCTGACCCCTGATTTATAGGAAATAGATGAATAACTTCTTTGTGAACCTCACAGAGACTGTAGCTATTGCATATACACTTTCTATACGTGGGGTCGAGTGGCTGGGCTATTTTCAGATATAAATACCTTAATATTTTAAAGAAAAGGCCAACATCCCGGTCAGACCAGTGCTAGGTCAGCCAGCCTGAATTACAGCCTGAGTTACAGATGTTTTCCCCTCAAGTGAATGGACTCTGTTACAGCGATAGAAAACATGTCCTTCCTTGTGTCTGCTCGGCTGCGTGGAGGGGGCTGACCAGAGCAGAGCGTGGGTAAGGGTTCCGAGGCCACCTCAGGGTGTCCTGTGTGGGTAGGTTTCCCCAAGGGTCTTCCGACATGGACAGTATTATTGGATTGAAACAAAAAATTGTTCTCTTTACTGGACTCTCTACTTCAGAGGACCCTTCTGAAAAGATGCTTTAAAAAAATACTCAAGCTTCTGAGACAGTCTTTGTCATGCCTGCAGTTGCGTGGTAATTCATTATTGATTTTTATTTACTATTTTTTAGAGAGAGAGAGAGTGAGTGCTTGCAGACGGGGTTTGGTAGGGAGAGGGAGAGAGAGAATCTCAAGCAGACTCCCCACTGAGTGAGGCTGGCCTCGATCCCACGACCCTGAGATCATGACCTGAGCTGAAACCAAGGGTCAGACGTTTAACCAACTGTGCCACCCCACTAATTCATTATTATGTGCAATTTATAACTTAGGTATTAATAAAGTTTCCCTAAAAATAGTTGATTCTTTAATAAAATAACATTAAGTATCAAAATTAAATTTAGTGCAAAGGGAAAAAAATAAAAGAGTTCAAACCCTCTTTTTTATGAGACCCTGTCTGTGTAACTTTTTCTTGCCTTATTACACTATCTAGGACCACCTTTACTATGATGAATGAGAGTCTTAAGGGTGGACATCCTTGCTTGTTTCCAAACTCAGAGGGAAAAAATTGTCTTTCACCATTACATGTGGTTTTTCTTAGATGTCCTTTATTTAGTTGAGTAAAGTCCCTTTTCTTATTTTTCTGATATTTAAAATCAAGATTTGGTGTTAAATTTTATAGAATCCTTTTTTTTTTCATCTATGAAGATGATCATACAGTTTTCTTATGTAGTACATTCATACAGTGAACTCCATAGATTGATTTTTGAATGTTAAAGCCAGCCTTGTAGTTCTGGGATGATCCCCATGTAACCATGATGTATTATCCTTTTCTTGTCTTGTATGATTTCATTTACCAACATCTTGCTAAGGATTTCTGTATTTGGGTTTATGAGGAATATTTGTCCCTTATTTTCTTTTCTCATAATATCTTTGGTTTTGGTATCAGGTCGATTCTGGCCTTATAAAATTTATTGGGAAGTCTTTCCATTGCTTTCTCTTTAAATTAAGCTATTTGAGGGGCGCCTGGGTGGCTCAGTTGGTTAAGCATCCGACTCTTGGTTTCGGCTCAGGTCGTGATCTCAGGGTCCTGGCATCGAGCCCCACATCAGGCTCTATACTCAGTGGTGAGTCTGCTTGGGATTCTCTCTCTGCCTCTGCCCACCCCCACCACCCCCACCACGCTCTCTAAGATAAATAAATAAATCTTAAAAAAAAAAATTAAGCTATTTGAGATAATTGTAGACACACTTGCAGTTGCAAGAAATAATACAGACAGGTCTTGTGTACCCTTTGCCCAAGTGTCTGCAGTGCTAACATTTTGCAGAACTGCAGTATAATATCACAAACAGGATGCTGACATTGGTACGGTCAAAATATAAGCATTTCCATCACCACAGCATCCCTCATGTTGCCCCCTTCTAGGCACACTGACTTTCCTCCTGGCCTCACCCTTTCCATAACCCCTAGTAATGACTGACCAGTTCTCCACTTCTATAAATGTGTCATTTCAGCAGTATTATATAAATGGAGTAATTTATAAAACCTTTCACCTTCTGGGATTGGCTTTTCACTTAGCATAATTCCCTGGACATTCACCCAGGCTTTTCATTGTACCAAACAGTCGATTCCTTTTCATTGGTAAGTAGTATTCCACGATATGTGTGGTAGGCAGAGTAATGACCCCTCCAAATATGTTCACGTTCCAATCCCTAGAACCTGTGAAGATGTGACCTCATGTGGTAGAAGGGATTTTGCAGATGTGATTAAGTTAGGAGTTTAAAATGGGGATGGGAGCTTATCCTGGATTATTGGGGTTGGAGGCAGGCAGGAGGGTCAGAGTCAGAGATAGATTGGAAGATGCTTTGCGGCTGGCTTTAAAGATGGAGAAAGGATCCATGGTTCAAGGAAGGGAGAACCTGGGCAAGGCAAGTGAGTGGATTCTTCCCTGGAGCCTGCAGAATAAATACAGCTCTGCCCAAATCTTGACTTTAGCTAAGTGAGACCCATTTCAGACTTCTGAGCTCTGAAACTGTAAGATAAAGTCTTGAAAGCCACTAAGCTTGGGGTAACTTATTATAGCAGTAAGAGAAACTTATACAGGATAAGTGTACTCTTAACCCCCATCACTTATCCGCCCCCCCCCCCACTCTTCTCTCCTCTGGTGACCATCAGTGTGTTCTGTATAGTTAAGGGTCTCTTTCTTGGTTGGTCTCTTTTTTCCCTTTGCTCATTTGTTTTGTTTCTTAAATTCCACATATGAGTGAAATCATACGGTATTTGTCTTTCTCTGACTTGTTTTGCTTAGCATTATACTCTCTAGATCTATCCATGTTGTTGCAAATGGCAAGATTTCATTCTTTTTTTAAGGCTGAGTAATATTCCATTGTGTGTGTGTGTATAATTACATATTACATATTATATATATATATATTTATATAATCACATGTTCTTTATCCATTCAACTATGGATCAATACTTGGGCTGCTTCCATCTCTTGGCTATTGTAAATAATGCTGCAGTAAACATAGGGGTGCATATGTCTTTTTGAATTAGTGTTTTTATATTCTTTGGGTAAATACCCAATAGTGGAATTACTGGATCATATGGTTGTTCTATTTTTAACTTTCTGAGGAACCTCCATACTGTTTTCCACAGTGGCTGCACCAGTCTGCATTCCCACCAACAGTGCAAGAAGGTTCCTTTTTCTCCGCATCCTCACCAATACCTGTTGTTTCTTGTTCTTGTGTGGTTGATTTTAGCCATTCTGACAAGTGTGAGGTGATTTCTCATTGTGGTTTTAATTTGCATTTCCCTGATGATGAGAGATGTTAGATTACTTCTTTTTTTTGGTGTTGTGTTGTATCAGTTCTTTGTATTTTTGGATACTAACCCTTTATCAGACATGTCATTTGTAAATATCTTCTCCCATTCTGGAGTTGTCATTATTTTTTGTTTTAGCCATTCTGATAGGTGTGTAGTGATATCTTGTGATTTTAATTTGCATTTTCATAATGGCTAATGATGATGAGTGTCTTTTCATGTATTTATTTCTCACCTGTATACTCTCTTCGGTGAAATGTCTTAATATCTTTTGCTTATTTTCTAATTTTTTTTTTTTTATTGTTGAGTTTCAAAAAATTGTATATTCTTGGTATTAGTCCTTTTTCAGATATGGGAATGCAAATACTTTTACCCAGTCTATGGCTTACCTTTTCATTTTAAAAGGGTCTTTTTTAGAGCAAAGATTTTTAATTTTGATGAAGTTCAGTTTATCAGTTTTTTATTTTATGGCTTATGTTTTTTTGGTGTCATGTCTAAGAACTATTTTCCTGCCCCCCCCCCCCCGCTTGAGGATTTTTTTTCCCCCCCCCCCCCGCCCAGGAGTTTTATAGTTTTAAGTTTTACACTTAGGTCCTTGATGCATTTTGAGTTAATTTTTTACAAGGTGTGAAACTTAGCTTGAGGTCAGTATTTTTGCCTATTATGTCAAATTACTCCAGCACTGTTTGTTGAAAGGCTTTCTTTCCCCCATTGACTTGCTTTTGCACCTTTGTCAAAAATCAGTTGGGATATTTGGGAAAATCTATTTCCAGTTTCTTTATTCTGTTTTGTGTGTCTGTCCCTCTACCAATACCACACAGTCTTGATTACAATAACTATATAATAAGTTCTGAAATTAGGGAAACTGCTTCCTCCTACTTTATTCTGTTTCAAAATTGTCTTCACTATTTTAGTTCCTTTGCTTTTCCACATAAATTTTAGAATGATCTTCCCTGTATCTACAAACGGTTCTTGCTGGGATTTTGGTAGGAATTGCATTGAACCTGTGCAACAATTTGAGTAAAATTGACATCTTTACTATGTAGTCTTCTAATCCGTGAACACACTATGTCCCTCCATTTATTTATATATTCTTTAATTTCTCTTATCACTGTTTTGTAGTTTTCAGCACACAAGTCCTGTGCATGTTTTGTTAGGTTTGCATGTAGGTATTTCAGGTTTTTTTAATCTAGAAAAATGTTTCTATGGCTGATGTCAAAGAAATTACTGCCTGTGTTCTCTTCTCGGATTTTTATGGTTTCAGGTCTCACATTTAGGTCTTTAATCCATTTTGAGTTAATTTTTGTATGGTACTAGAAAGTTGTCCATTTTCATTTTTTGGCATGTGTCTGTCCAGTTTTCCCAACACTATTTATTGAAGAGACTGTCTTTTCCCCATTGTATTCTTGCCTCCTTAGTCGTAGATTAATTGACCATATAATAATGGGTTTATTTTGGGCTCTCTGTTCGATTGATCTATGTATCTTTTTTTGTTCTAGTACCATACTGTTTTCATTCCTACAGTTTTGTAGTATACCTTGAAATCTAGGATGGTAATACCTCCAGTTTTGTTCTTTCTCAGGATTACTTTGATTATTTGGGGTCTTTTATGGCTCCATACAAATTTTAGGATAATTTGTTCTAGTTCTGTGAAAAATGCTATTGGTAATTTGATAGGGATTGCATTGAATCTGTAGATTGCTTTGGGTTGTGTGGACATTTTAACAATATTGGTTCTCCCAGTCCATGAGCATGGAATATCTTTCCATTTGTTTGTGTTATCTTCACTTTCTTTCATCAATGTCCTATAGTTTTCAGAGTATAGGTCTTTCACCTCCTTGGCTAAGTTTATTCCTAGGTTTTTTTTTTTCTTTTTGTTGCAATTGTAAATAGAATTGTTTTCTTCACTTAATCCTAGCCAAAAGGCCAAGAAGCAATTAGAATTGTTTTCTTATTTCTCTTTCTGCTCCTTCATTATTAGTGTATTGAAACAGTATGAACAGTATGAAGCAGAATGCAGTATCCTGCAACTTTACTGAATTCATTTTTTACTTCTAATAGTTTTTTGGTGGAGTCTTTAGGGCTTTCTATGTATAATATTATGGTATTTGCAGATAGTGACAGTTTAACTTCCTTACCAATTTGGATGCATTCTATTTCTTTTTTTTTGTCTCATTGCTGTGTTTAGGCCTTACAGAATTATGTTGAATAACAGTGGTGAGAGTGAGCCTCCTGTCTTGTTCCTGATCTTAGAGGAAAATCTTTTCAGTTTTTCACCATTGAGTAGGATGTTAGTTGTGAGTTTTTAATATATGGTTTTTATTATGTTGAAGTATGTTCCCTCTAAACCCACTTGTTGAGAGTTTTTATCATGAATGGATATTGAATTTTGTCAAATGTTTTTCTGTATCTATTTAAATGATCATGTTTTTAATCCTTTCTCTTGTTAAAATGGTGTTTCACATTGATTATTTTGTGAATATTGAACCGCCCTTGCATCCCCGGAATAAATCGTGGTGAATGATTTATATAATGTATTGTTGGATTAGATTTGCTAATATTTTGCTCAGGATTTTTGAATCTATGTTCATCAGAGATACTGACCTGTTGTTTTCTTTTTTTGTAGTGTCTGCCTGGTTTTGGTATCAGGGTAATGCCATAGTAGCTTTATAAATGATTGATCTACTTTATGTTTGCTTTGACTCATGAAATTTAAAAAATAATTTTCTTATTTCTAATTATGGCCTTTTCTGCTTAAAAAGTCTCTTTACCATTTCTTGTATGGCTGATTTAGTGGTGATGAACTCCTTTAACTTTTGTTTGAGAACTCTATCTCTTTAAATTCTGAATGGTAACATTGTCAGGTAGAGTATCCTTAGTTGTAGGTTTTTTCCTTTCAGTACTTTGAATATATCATGCCAGTCCCTTCTGGCTTGTAAAATTTTCTTTTCTCTTTTAAGAGAGAGTGCGGGGTGTGGGCAGAGGGAGAGGGAAAGATCCTTAAGGAGGCTCCATGCTCGGTGCAGAGCCTGACGTGGGCCTTGATCCCACGACCCTGAGATCATGACCTGAGCCAAAATCAAGAGTCAGACACTTAACTGACTGAGCCACCCAGGTGCACCCTGGCTTGTAAAATTTCTGCTAAAAACTCAGCTGATAGCCTCATGGGGTTTCCCTTGTATATAACGTTGCTTCTCTTTTGACAATTTTTAGATGCTCCCTTTATTTTTAAACTTTGACATTATTATATGTCTTGGTTTGGACCATTCTTGAGTTCATCTTGTTTGGGACTTTTTGTGGTTCCTGGACCTGAATGTCTGTTTTCTTCCACGGGTTAGGGGAGTTTTCAGCTATTATTTCTTCAAATAAATTTCCTGCCCCTTCTTTCTCTTCTTCTGGCGGATTAATCTGCTCCCGGTCCCTCAGTACTATCCCTCCCCACTGTATGTAGGCCCTCTATCCTTTGTTGTGCAGAAACTGTTCACTCAGCCCTCACTTCCTTTTCAGGAGGAATTATTCTATATATAGGTGTAGACTCGGTGTGACCATGGAGGGGTTGAGTTCAGGGTCTACTTAGATCACCATCTCAGACTCTCCCCTCCTCCCATCTTTTAGGGTTGGTTTGTTGGTGACAAATTCCGTTATGATTTTCCTTCATCTGAAAATATCTTGAGTTCCCCTTCATTCCTAAAATATTTTCTCTGGATATAGGATCATACTCTGTGTGATACCTCACAGGAGGGAGATAGCATAAGAAGTCTGCATATGGATTTCTCCTGACTCTGCCTGTGACTTTTTCCTTCATGATCCAGCTGTGTGTGTATTCTTACTGTCCCATTATAACAATCTCAGTCATATGTATAACTGTATGCTGAGATCCAGTCTTGAACTGAGGGAGTGATCTGGGAACAGGATCCCAACACAATAGCATATTATTACATCTTGTTTATCTGTTCTGACAGTTCTAATCAGTACTTTGGATGCTTGGACTATTTATATTTAATGTAATTATCAGTATGACAGAGTTTAAATCTACCAATTTTTTTTTAAAATTTATTTTAGTGGTTGCCCTAGGGCAGGGGTTGGCAAATTTTCTGTAAAGCATCACATAGTAAATACTGTGGGCTTTGCAAGCCATACGATATCTGTTGCAGCTGCTCGCCTCGTCAGTTGTAACACAAAAGCAGCTATAAACAACGTGTAAATTAACGGCTGGCCACGTTCCAGTAAATGTTTCCTTACAGAAACAGGTTGTGGGCTGGATTTGGCCTGCAGGCCAGTAGTTTGCTGACCCCGCCTCTAGGATTTACAGTATATGTCTCTAAGTTAGCACAGTTTACCTTCAAATAATATGCCACATCGCATACGGCATAATAATTGTGTATTCCCCTCTTTTTTTGTTTTTTTTTAAAGATTTTATTTATTTGACAGAGAGACAGCGACAGCAGGAACAGAAGCAGGGGGAGTGGGAGAGGGAGAAGCAGGCTTCCTGCGGAGCAGGGAGCCCGATGCGGGGCTCGATCCCAGGACCCTGGGATCATGACCTGAGCCGAAGGCAGATGCTAACGACTGAGCCACCCAGGCGCCTCCCCCCTCTTATTTTTTATGCTGTTGTTGACATACATTTGGTTCTACATATGTTATAAAGCCCAAAGTAATTACTATTTTTGTTTTAAGAAGTTAATTGTTTTTTACGATTCTTAAGTGATAAAAAATGTCTTTAATACAACTCACATATTTACCATCTATGGAGACAGACATTACTTTGTGTAGACCCTGATTTCTTTATAGTATCATTTTCCTTCTGTCTGAAGAATTTCTTTTAACATTCTTATATTTTAGGCCTACTGGATATGATTTCTCTCAGTTGTCTGAGAACATGCTTATAGGCACACCTCAGAGATACCGTGGGTTCGGTTCTAGACCACTGCAAGAAACTGTGTATTGCAATAAGGCGAGTCAAATGAAGGTTCTGGTTTTCCAGTGCATGTGGAAGTTATGTTTACACTACACTGTAATCTACTAAGTGTGTAATAGCATTATGTCTAAAAAAACAACGTACAGGGGCGCCTGCGTGGCTCAGTTGTTAAGGGGTTGGAATCAGGTTCTTCCAAACTCCTCCTGTTCATGTTGGTATTTTGACCTCTTCCCATGAATCACAAATGTTCTTGATGGCATCTAGGATAGTGAATCCTCTCCAAAGGTTATCAATTTACTTTGTCCACATCCATCAGAGGAATCACACTATCTATGGCAGCAAGAGCCTTACGAAATGCATTTCTTAAATAGTAAGACTTGAAAGTTGAAATGACTCCTTGATCCATGGGCTACAGAATGGATGTTGTGTTAGCTGGAGTGAAAACAACATAAATCTCACTGTCCATCTCCATCAGAGCTCTTGGGTGACCAGGTGCATTGTCAACAAGCAGTAATATTTTGAAAGGCGTCTTTCTGAGCAGTGGGCTTAAAATATTCAGGAAACCATGTTGTAAACAGATGTGCTGTCATCCAGGCTTTGTTGTTCCAGTGATAGAGCACAGGCAGATTTAGCATCATGCTGAAGGGCCCTAAGATTCTCAGAATGGTAAATAAGCATTGGCTTCAACTTAAAGTCACCAGCTGCATGAGCCCCTAACAAGAGAGTCAGCCTGTCCTTTGAAGCTTTGAAGCCAGACATTGACTTCTCCTCTGCAGCTATGAAAGTTCTAGATGGCATCTTCTTCCAATAGAAAGCCGTTTCATCTACATTGAAAATCTGTTGCTGAGTGTAGCCACCTTCATTAGTTATCTTAGCTCCAACTTCTGGAGAACTTACTGCAGCTTCTACATCAGCACTTGCTGCTTGACCTTGCACTTTTATGTCATGGAGATGGCTTCTTTCCTTAAACCTCCTGAACCAACCTCTGCTAGCTTCAGACTTTTCTTCTGCGGCTTCCTCACCTCTCTCCACTTTCATGGACTTGAAGAGCATTAGGGCCTTGCTCTGGATTAGGTTTTTGCTTAGGAGAATGTTGGGGCTGGCTTGACCTTCTATCTAGACCACTAAAACTTTCTCCATAACAGCAATAAGGCTGTTTCACTTTCTTATCATTTGTGTGTTCACTGGAGAAGCAGTTTAATTTCCTTTAAGAACTTTTCCTCTGCATTCATAGCTTAGCTAACCATTTGGTATAAGGGGCCTAGCTTTTGGCCTCTCTTGGCTTTCAACATGCCTTCCTCACTAAGCTTAATCATTTCCAGCTTTTGATTTCAAGTGAGAGACGTGTGACTCTTCCTTTCACTTGAACACTTAGGAGCTGTTGTAGGGTTATTAATTGGCCTAATTTCGATACTGTTGTGTCTCAGGGAAGAGGGAGCCAAGTGGAGAAGGTGAGAGACACAGGGAGGCTGGTCAATGGTGCAGTCAGAACACATAAACATTTATCAGATTTGTTGTTTTAAATGGGCATGGTTGGGGCATGTGGGTGGCTCAGTCAGTTAAGGGTCTCCCTTTGATTCAGGTCATGATCCCAGGGTCTTGGGATTGAGCCCTGTGTTGGGCTCCCTGCTCAGCAGGGAGTCTGCTTCTCCCTCTGCCTCTCCCCCTGGCTTGTGTTCTCTCTCTTGCTCACTCTCTCTCTCTAATAAATAAAAAATATTTTTAAAAATGGGCATGGTTTGTGCACTCCAAAGCAATTACAACAGTAATATCAAAGATCACTGATCACAGATAACCATAACAATAATAATGAAAAAGTTTGAAATATTCTGAGAATTACCAAAATGTGACACAGAGAAACAAAGTGAGCAAATGTTGGAAAAAATGAGACCTATAGACCTGCTCAATGCAGGGTTGCCACAATCCTTCTATTTGTAAAAAACAAAACAAAAAAACAGTATCTGTGAAGCTCAGTAGAGTGAAATGCAACAAAATGAGGTATGCCTGTATTTAGTTTTCTTTTTTGAAAGTTTGTTTTTTTGTTTTTGTTTTTATTTCGGCTACTCCAAGAGTTCTGGGTTTATCGTTTTCTTCTTTTTAAAGATTTATTTATTAGAGAGAGAGGGAGAGCTGGGAGGAGGGGCAGAGAGAGAGAGAGAATCTCCAGGAGACTTCCCACTGAGCAAGAAGCCTACCATGGTGCTCGATCCCATGACCCTGAGACCATGACCTGAGCTGAAATCAAGAGTCAGACACCCAACTGACTGAGCCACCCTGGCACCCCTATCATTTTCTTTTTGGTGCTTTTCCTTTAGTACATTCATGGTATCTCTCCACTGTCTCCAGCTTGCATAGCTCCCTGCGAGAAGTCTGCTGTCATTTCTCTCTTTGCTCCTTTGCATATTCTCCACCCCCACTCCCGCCTTGCCCCTCATCCCGCCTGCTTTACCCTTGGGTTTCACCAACTTCATCATGAGGTACCTTTACATAGTTTTCATTAGGTCTATTCTGCATGGGGCATGTTGAGCTTCTTGTGCCTGTGGATTTATAGTTTGTTTTTTTTTTTAAAGATTTTATTTATTTATTTGACAGAGAGTGTTAGCGAGAGCAGGAACAGAAGCAGGGGGAGTGGGAGAGGGAGAAGCAGGCTTCCCGTCGAGCAGGGAGCCCGATGTGGGGCTCGATCCCAGGACCCTGGGATCATGACCTGAGCTGAAGACAGATGCTTAATGGCTGAGCCACCCAGGCACCCCGGATTTATAGTTTTTGACAGATCTGCAAAACCATGGCCCTTGTTTAAGTTTTTTTTTTGGCCCTCCCTCTCACCTCCATCTTCCTGGGACTCCAGTTACATGTGTTAGACCACTAGATATTATCCCACAGGTCCCTGATGTGCTGTTTACTTTTTTTCAGTATTTTTTCTTTTTCCCTCACTTTGGGTAGTTTCTTTTGCTATGTTTTCATCAGCTGTAAATCTTCCAAAGGTCTCATTTTTCATTCGACTATTGCACTTTCCATCTCTGTACGTTCTGTTTATATGTTCCATTTGTACGTCATCACGTTCGTATTTTCTTCTGTCTCCTTCAACAGACACAGCAAACTCAGGATTGTGTCCTAACCTCCCTGCCTGCGAATTCCATCATCCTTGCCATTTTTGGTGCCATTTCAACTGATCCACTTTTCTCCTGGATATGGGTCATATATTCCCACTTCTTTACATGCCTGTAATTAGTTTAGTGCATGTCAGACACTGAATTTTACATTTTTGAGTGCTGGATTTTGTTGTATTCCTTTAAGTAGTGCTGGAAAGAATTTTTTTTTTTTAAAGATTTTATTTATTTATTTGACAGAGAGAGAGAGTACAAGCAGGGGGAGCATCAGAGGGAGGGGGAGAAGTAGGCTCCCTGCTGAGCAGGAAGCCCCACGCGGGGCTCGATCCCAGAACCCTGGGACCATGACCCGAGCCAAAGGCAGACGCCCAATGACTGAGCCACCTACGCACCCCGGGAAAGAATTTTTTTGCCTGCAGTTAATTTACTTGAACTCAGTGGATCTGTTGGCAGCTTGGATTTCATCTTTGCTGTCAGGGGAGTACAGACCAGCTTTCAGTCTTAGTCTGGGTCCAATTTAGTCCTTTTACTAAGTTGATACCCTTCTGAGAATCTTCCCTGAAACTTTCTGTTTTTTTTGTTTTTTGTTTTTTGTTTTAATTTCTCTGTATGCCAGCTAGTGGGAACTATTCCCAGCTCTGTGTGAGTTCTGAGGATTGTTCTCTCTGCTCCTGTGTCATGGTTCCTTCCCAGCCTTGGGTAGTTTTTTTCTCACTCATGTACAGAGCAGTAGCCAGCCAGTGTCTCGGGGGTCCCTCTGTGGATATCTGAGGCTTTTTGTCTGGGCAGCTCCCTGCCATAGGCATTCTGCCCTACAAACCCCACTACCTTGGCCTTTATGACCTCTGCTCTGTGTGTCCTCAGTTCAGTGGAAGTGTGGGGCTCTTTCCTGAACAGTAGCCCGATTCCCATAGTAAGCCTGAACAACGAAGGGATCGCCTTTCTTCTTCCCTTTCTGCCAAGTATCACAGTCGTGTCATACACATTTGTCCGAACCCCTGGAATGTACACCATCAAGAGTGAGCCCCAATGTAACTATGGACTGTGGGTGATTGTGGTAAGTTAGTGTAGGCTCCTCAGTTGTAACAAGTGGACCACTCTGCTGGGAGACGTGGATAGTGGGGCAGGCTCTGTGGGGGGCAGGGAGTATGTGGGAAATCTCTCTTATGTTCCTCTTGATTTGGCTGTGAACCTAAAAACGGCTCTAAAAAAATGAAATCTTAAAAAAAAAAAAAAAGCCATACTTAATTTTTAACAGCATTTGGACATCTGAATTCATTTTGATAGAGGAACATAAAATGTGTAACTTGGCTTTCTTAAAAATTTCTCACATCCGCTTAAAATATGTTAATTCATTCTGACCACGATTTTGCATTTGCTAATTGAATGTGGGAGTGACAGACTTCAAGAATGTGCTGTCTGAGGTTTTGCCAGTTTGAGAGTGAAGAACAATTCCAGAAAAGAGGAAACCATTCACCTTGTAGTTGGTTTCTGAAGTCAGTATTCCCGTGACCTTGAGCCAAGTAGGAATGACTCATTTTCATTGTAGGGCTGAGAAGAAATGAGAGAATCCCACCGCAGATTCACTAAGTGTAAGTTTCATCCCTTTCTTAGGAGAAGACTTTAGGACAGCATTTCCCAAAAGCTGTTCAGGAAAACGTTTCTTGGGCTATTGCCAGATTGGTGGAGGCTGGGGTGGGCAGACAGGAAATTTCTGTGGCCAAGCTGTGGACAAGTGGGCCCTTCTTAAAGACTCCAGCTATACTATCCTACAGAAACCTGTGTACATTTGTTCAAGCCCAATTTTCTCAAATTCCTCCTGCCTGGATCCTCTGTAACACTGATTAATATCTGTACTTGCAGGTCAAGAGTCAGCTAGAAGAAAACTTACCAAGAAAACACTGAATCCCTGTCTTAGGAACTTGCTGCATTTCAGGGTCCTCTGACTTGCTTGCTGCATGTCAGTATGGCAGGTGAATCTAGAACTAAAGGCTGGGGTCAGTGGGGAGCCCTTATCATAGATACAAAAGCTAGCTGGCTGTGACCTTAACCACTTTATTCATCCCTATAAAGGCATGGTTTCATAATCTTGAGTAAAAACCTTATTTTTCCTACAGGTCTTCATTCTTTGAAGTCAGTGAGCTATTATTAGTGGTTTTTTTTTTTTTAATAAAAAAGCTCAGATTCCTAGACTGCAATCCATACCTAAGGACTCCAACCTCCAGAGGGCCGGGAACGTCCATTTGGAAAGTGCACCCCTGATGGGTCTGAAGCAGCTGGTGCCCTGGGCTCACAAGGGGGTCAGCAACACCCATGTCCTCCTCCTCGGGGGGCTGCAGGCTGCACCCTGTCCTGACGGTCAGTTCCTATCTGCTTTTTCTTCCCTATGAAAATGGTCTTTGCAACCAGCTTTCATTTTTCTGGAGCAGGGGAGGAGATGGGGAGGGCAGTGGGAATGATACAGGCCGTGCCCCGCAGTCCATGCAGCTGGGTCTTCTGACAGAGTGCTGGAAAACCTGAAGGCATGTGGGCCAGGGTGGCTGTCTGGTGAGTGGTGACTGTAAGCTGTCCACGGGTCAAAGCAAGGCCCTATCAGACCTGCACTATCAAGTCAGCACACAATGGATCAGAGTAAAAAGCTGGAGTAGTTCTCCAAGTCAGCAAGCTGGACTTCCAAGTTTGAGCATCCTTCACGTATTTAGAAACAGATTTTGTGAATTAGCCACTGGAAGCTTGGGGAAAAAAATAGTCTGATGGCCTAAAACATCTGAATAATCAAAAACGATTCCCGGGGCACCTGGGTGGCTCAGTCGGCTAAGTGTCTGACTTCAGTTCAGGTCATGATCTTGGGGTCCTGCGATTGAGCAGCGGGGAGTCTGCTTGTCCCTCTCTGCCTCTCCCCCTGCTTGTGCTCTTTTCATATATGGCCTTTATTATGTTGAGGTAGGGTTCCTGTAACCCTACTTTGTGGAGGTTGTTTTTTTTTTATCATGAATGGATGTTGTACTTTGTCAAGTGCTTTTTCTGCATGTATTGAAACGATCATGTGGTTTTTATCCTTTCTCTTATTTATGTGATGTGTCATGTTGATTGATTTGTGAATATTGAACAACTCCATCTCAGGGATAAATCACACTTGATTGTGGTGAATAATTTATTTAATGCATAGTTGGATTCAGGTTTCTAGTATTTTGTTGAGAATTTTTGCATCTGTGTTCATCAGAGATATTGGCCTATAGTTCTGTTTTTATGTAGTGTCTTTACTCTGGTTTTGGTATCAGGGTAATGCCAGCCAAATAGAGTGAATTTGGAGGTTTTCCTCCCTCTTCTATTTTTTGGAATAGTTTGAGAAGAATAGGTATTAACTCTTCTTTAATGTTTGGTAGAATTCACCTGTGAAGCCATCTGGTCTTTTGTGTTTTGGGGAGTTTTTTGATTAGTGATTCAGTTTCATTGCTGGTAATTGGTCTGTTCAAATTTTCTATTTCTTCCTGATTCAGTTTTGGGGGGTTATATATACTTCTAGGAATTTATCCATTACTTCTAGGTTGTCCAGTTTGTTGGCATATAATCTTTCATAATCTCTAACAATCCTTTGTATTACTGCAGTGTTGGTTTTTATTTCTTGTCTTTAATTTCTGATTTTGTTTGAGCCCCTTCTCTCTCTCTTTCAAGAGCGAGCATGCATGAGTGGGCTGGGGAGGAGGAGAGGGAGAAAGAATCTTGGCATGGAACCTGATGTGGGGCTCGATCCCATGACCCTGAGATCATGACCTGAGCTGAAATCAAGAGTTGGATGCTCGGGATGCCTGGCAGGGTCAGTTGGTTAAGCGTCTGCCTTCGGCTCGGGTTGTGATCCTGGGGTCCTGGGATTGAGTCCCAGGTCAGGCTCCATGCTCAGCAGGGAGCCTGTTTCTCCCTCTGCCTCTCCCCGCTGCTCCTATTCTCTCTCTGACAAACAAATAAATAAAATCTTAAAAAAAAAGAAAAAGAGTTGGATGCTCAACCGACTGAGCCATCCAGGCACCCCCACCTCTCTCTTTCTTAAATGAGTCTGCTAAAGGTTTATCAATTTTGTTGATCTTTTAAAAAAACCCAGCGCCAGATTTCATTGATCTGTTCTATTGTTTTTCGCTTTGTTTTTAGTTTCTATTTCATTCATTTCTCCTCTAATCTTTATTATTTCCTTCTTTCTACTGATTTACGCTCCTTTAGATGTAAGGATAGATTGTTTGAGATGTTTCTTGCTTCTTGAGGTAGGCCTGTATTGCTATAAACTTCCCACTTTGAATTGGTTTTGCTGCATTCCAGAGCTTTTGGATTGTTGGTGTTTTCATTTTCATTTGTCTCCATGTAATTTTTTTTAAAGATTTTATTTATTTATTTGAGAGCGAGAGAAAGAGAGAGAGAGTGTGAACGCCTGAGCAGGGGGAGGGATGGAAAGAGAAGCAGACTCCACACTGAGCAGGGAGCCTGATGCGGGGCTCGATCCCAGGACCCTGAGATCATGACCTGAGCTGAAGGCAGATGCTTAACCAACTGAGCCACCCAGGCACCCGTCTCCATGTATTTTTTGACTTCTTTGATTTCTTGGTTGACCAATTCATTGTTTAGTAGCATGTTATTTAACCTCCATGTGTTCTTTCCAGATTTTTTCTTGTGGTCGTTTTTTTTTGTAGTGTTGTGGTGTAGTTTTGTAGTGTTGTAGTCAGAAAAGATGCATGGTGTATGACTTCAATCTTTCTGAATTTGCTGAGATTTGTTTTGCGGCCTAATATGTAATCTATACTGGAGAATGTTCCATGTGCATTTGAAAAGAATGTGTATTCTGTTGTTTTAGGATGGAATGTTCTGAATATATCTGTTAAATCCATCTGCTCCAATGTGTCATTCAAAGCCATGGTTTCCTTGTTGACTTTCTGTTTGGATGATCTCTCCATTGATGTAAGTGGGGAGTTAAAGACCCGTACTATTATTTTATTACTGTTGATTACTTTCTTTATTATTAACTGTTTTAAGTATTTGGGTGCCCCCACGTTGAGTGCCTAAATATTTACAATTGTTGGGGCGCCTGAGTGGCTCAGTCAGTTAAGCGTCTCCCTTCGGCTCAGGTCACGATCCTAGGGTCCTGGGGTCGAGTCCCACATCGGGCTCCTTGCTCCCCTGCTGTGCGCTTGCTTGCTCCCTCTCTAACAAATAAAATCTTTAAAAAATATTTACAATTGTTATATCTTCTTGTTGGATCGACCCTTTATGATTATGAAGTGTCCTTTATCTCTTGTTAGTCTGCTTCAAAGTCTAATTTGTCTAAGTATTGCTACCCCACCTTTCTTTTCACATCCATTTTCAGGATAAATGCTTCTCCATCCCTTCGTTTTCATTCTGCATCTGTCTTTAGGTCTGAAATGAGTCTCTTGTACACAGCAAATAGATGGGTCTTATTTTCTTATTTATTCTGTCACTCTATGTCTTTTGATCGGAGCGCTTAGTCCATTTATATTCAAAGAATTATTCATAGGTATGTATGTATTTATTGCCATTTTGTTACTTGTTTTATGGTTGCATTTATATTCTCTGTTCCTTTCTTCCCTTGCTCTCTCACTGTAAGTTGGCTTTCTTTAGTTACCTGTTTGGATTCCTTTCTCTTTATTTTTCGCATATCTATTACTGGGTTTTGACTTGAAGTTACCATTAGGTTGGTGTATAACATCTTCTGCATATAGCAGTCTATAGGAAATCGATGGTTGCTTAAGTTTGAAATCTAGAAGCACTACATTTTTACTCCTTTGTCCCCCATATTTTAGGTATGTGGTGTCATACTTCATATCCTTTTATCTTGTGAATCCCTTGAACGATTTTTATAAATACAGGTAATTTTACTGCCTTTGTGCTTCCTCCTTTTCTTACTCCTGATTATGGTCCTTCCTTTCTACCCAAAGAGTCCCCTTTAACATTTCTTGTAAGGCTGGTTTAGTGGTGACGAATTCCTTTTTGTCTGGAAAACTCTCTCTCTTTCAGTTCTGAATAACAGACTTACTAAAGAGTATTCTTGGCTGCACATTTTTTCCTTTCAGCCCATTGAATATATCGTGTCACTGTCCTCTGGTCTGCAAAGTTCTTGCTGAAAAATCCACTCATAGCCTTATGGGGTTTCCCTTATATATAACTGCTTTTTTTTTGCTGCTTCTAAAATTCTCATCACTACTTTTTGTTGTGTGGACCTTCTTGGGTTGATTTTGTTGGAATTTCTATTTTCTTCCCCAGATTCAGAAAGTTTTCAGCTATTATTTCTTCAAATAATTTTTCTGCCCCCTTTTCTCTCTCTCCTCCTTTTGGGAGCCCTACCTTCTTGAATGTTATTATGCTTGCTGGTGTCGCTGAATTCCCTAAGTCTTCTCATTTTGCGTAATTTTTTTCTCTCACCTGCTCAGCTCGATGACTTTCCGTTACCCTGTGTTCTGGTTCATTAATTCATTCCTCTACTTCTTCCCTCCTGCTATTTATTCCCTCTAGGGTATTTTTAATGTCATTTATTGTGTTCTTCATCTCTGATTAGTTCTTTTTTATCTCATCGGTAAGGGTCTCACTGATGTCCTCCATTTTTTTTCTCAAGTCCAGTGAGTATCTTTGATCATTACTTTAAATTCTCTATCAGGCATATGACTTGTATCCATTTCACTTAGGTCTCTTGCTGTGGTTTTGTCCTGTTCTTTCATTTGGGACATATTCCTCTGTGTCCTCATTTTATCTGTTTGTGTCTGTTTCTTGGTGTTAGGAATGTCAGCTGCATCTCCTGCTTTTGAAAATAGTGCCCTGTTTGCCGGAACCTAGCGCTTCAGGGGCGTCTCCCCTGTGACATATGTGCCTTCCTGTTGGGGCTGAGCCACTCTTTCCTTCAGCCCAGTCGTCTGCAGTGGCTCTCTCCACCTGTTGTGGGCCAGTTTGGGGCCCCATGGGTTTGAGTTGAGTCAGACTCAGTTTGCCAGAGATGTAGTGGCAGCAAACTGCAGGGCGTTTTTCCTGTGTTGTCCCCTGAGCAGCTTTCATTGTTGGGTGGGGCTGCCGTCTGGCTGGTGTACGCGCACGTGTGTGTGTGTGTGTCTGTGTGTGTGGTTGTTTCCCCCCCAGCCCCCACCCCCCAAGGCAGAAGTCACTTTTGAGCGGTGCTGGCCCAGACACGGAGCTGCTTGCACACCGCGAGCTTTGAGGTACCACTTCGGATGGGCTCTGGCCCGGAGTGTACGGAGGGGGGCAGATCCGCGATGCGTGCAGGGTGTGCAGCACTGGCAAGGTTTGTGCGTTGGTTCTCTAGGGAGGGGACCTGCCGCTGCCCTGGGGATTGAGGCCAGCTGGGTTGGAGGGGGAGGATCTGCAAAGTGTGTGAGCTGGGGAGGATGTGGTCTTAGCAAGGTTTGCACTGGGCTTCTGGAGGAGGGAACCCACGGCATCAGGCTGGAGACATGGGGCGCAGTGGAAGCATGTGGTTCCCACAGGTGGTGGTGTGGTTACGCTGGAGGGCAGGGGAAGGGAAACGGCTCCTGGCAACTCCTTTGTTCCTGGAGGAGTCTCCCTAGCATCTCTGCCCCTGCAGACTTGCTCTGAGATCAGTAAATAACTCTCCCTCCCCTATGCCCCAGGCATTTTTCAAACTGCTGCTCTATGTTTGTTTTATCTGCACAGGCCCTTCATTCATTGTGCTGCCTCCTTGAGGGCGGGGACTCAGGTTCCTCTTGGCCTCTGGCTCTCCCAGAGCTGAGCCTGCTGATTGGTACAATTCCAGGTGTTAAGTCGCACTGGTCATACGAACTCATGTAATTTGGCCTCTCTTGTTTTCAGAGCCAGGTGTTATGGGGATTTGTCCTCCCTGTGAGGGCTCCCTTGTGTGATGGCCTGTTTCTCCCCTTCTCTGTGTCTGTAGCTGCCTGCCTCCCATGGACGGCCACGGTTGCCGTAGCTCCCCACTGTGTCTTCACCCTTCCCACCCTCTTTGCTGTGGCCTCTTTACCTTTAGTTGTGGAGTCGGTTCTGCCAGTCATTTTCTGGGTTAGTTGCAATGATGCGTTACCTTGTTGTATCTGTGGGTGAGGTGTGCTTAGGGTCCTCCTACTCCACCATCTTCCCAGCCTCTTTCCTAGATATGGTGTTTAATTTATGCTTACAGAACATCTCAATTTGGACTAGTCACATTTTAAGTGCTAACCTATCATTGGCTGCTACTGTAGACAGTGAAGGTCTAGGAATTTAGCTTCTCTTAGAATTTATCTACCTAGGCAGAGGATTTTCTGGGCCCACTGCCATCAGTATATGGCCCTTTGAAAGTTATACCTAGTTAATATAGAGAAAGAAAGTGGCCTTTAGGAGTTTTGTACATCAGGCTTTTGTGCATTTGGTTAGTGGGAGTCAGTACCTTTGACCGGTCAGCTTGGATACTCACAGAACCTGTCTTCACTGTGTAAGACTAGGAGCCAGATGTCTTACTGTGGTAAATTTCTCTGTGGGAACATGGTTATGATGAATTGACCTCTCTTCGGTGCTTACCCTATCTTCCTCTACCACTTTTGTGTGCTTTGAGCTCCTACAGTCCTTGAGCTTAGCATTACTGTGCCTCTCAGTTCAGCTGATACTTTGTGGGTGGTGGCCTTATGGTTTCCCATCCAGCCAATTATGAATGGATACAAATAAAAGTTTATCACAAATGCTAAGAGTATTGACTTCATGATTTTAAAAAGAAGTTAGACCTCTCCTGACTTTGGTGCCCCGTCTGGGCAGAGTGGGTTTGCCTGTCTGATGTGCTGGGTAGCGTGAGTTGCCCTCTGTCCCCCTGTGCACCACCTGACGCACTCCTAGAACTTGAAAGTGACTGTTCAGGAGAACCTCAGTCCGAATGTGTCAGACACCGCGCAGTGGGGCCATCCCGTGGACCCTCCCGCTCAGGTCACTCCTGTCTCTGCTGCCTTTCCTTTCTCTCTCCCCTAGACTTAAACACCCTCCCTTCCCTGAACTCGGCTGCTGTCCCCTCGCACGCTCCATCTTTCCCTCCACCTGCTTGTCTTAACACTGTGCTTCACAAACGGCCCATCACCAGAATCACCTGGCCACTGCTTAAAACCTGGCTGCAGAGGTGGTGCTGGGACGTGTGCTATGAGAAATCCCCCGGGGGGGCCCGACGGCCAGGCCACGAGACTGGGTTTAGATGACAGCATTTTAAAATGCCTGTTCTCCAGCTCCCAGAGGGACCAGGAGAGAAAGGCAAGCCACAGCTGTCCTGACTGCCTGTCCACTCACCTGAGTCGACCCTCTGCTCTGGCCAAAGCAGGTGACTCAGAGCAGGGTTAGGGCTCCTCTGCTGGCACGTCTGGAAGATTCTTCTCCTTGTCCCCCCTGTTGTACTCCCACCCTTTCTCCGCTGGAGCCTCCCCTGATGCCACAGACTTGTTTCTTTCTTTCTTTTCCCACATCTCTCTGTGTGCCCTGTGTTATGATCTGCCTGCCTGCTCGTTCTTCCAAGGCCTCCTCTGGAGAAGCCTGTCCCCCCTCCATCTCCCTGCGCCCTCCAGCGGGGAGTGCTCAGACCTGCCCGAGCTGCTCGTGGTCAGCTTTGCTTGAACTAGACTGAGAGCAAAGAGACACTTCCTCGCCTGCCCCCTTCATCTGCGCCCAGGCATGCTCGTGATTCATGCCACCCGACCACGGCCGCGGCTCTTGGATGAAAAATGCACGAATTGGAAGGCGGATGGGTAAATAGACTGTGCCAACTGCACGGACTCCGTAAGCTGAGAGTGCAGCAAACCTGCTCGAGGTCATTACTAGTGGAGACCTGCTTACCGCGGTAACAGAGCTGCATAATGGGACCCGCCAAGTCCTTCTTTACATTTGAGATCGTCCTATGGAAGGTTGTATTTCATCTGATTACAGGCTGGCCCGTAATTTGGAAACATTACCAAATACTCTCTTCACCATCCCTTTCTGTCCTTTCTCCTTACTTCCCTCCATGTATACTAAGGAGGAGGAAATTAACAGATTAAAAAAAAAAAGGCCCACTAACGTAGAATTTGCAATCTTGTTCCACAGTTTCTAGGTGACTACTTGTGACAAAACACACAGTTGTTTCTCCCGTGCACACGTAACTCCGAGCTACAAAACTGGGTTCTCACCTTCCCTCTGTCTGGGGCTGCAGTTCTGTTAATGAACATGCCTGTGTATGCTGACAACAGTCCCCTTCCTCAGCTCCTGAGAGGCAGCAGGACCCCCCCCGTGTGCCTGTCACAGAGGTGCTTCTCTGTGAGGGTCCGGGCCAGGCCCCTGACGTAATTACCTCCTGGCACATCAGGTAAACGTGTTTAGGCAACTGGGGGTAGACACAGACTCTTCCATTGCTCAAGAGAAATGCAGAGTTTGTGCAGTATCTTGGATCTTTCCTACAACCTTGGTGTTGTAAAAAGATGACCATCCTTTTCTCTGATGAGGCGATAATAATTATCAGCTAATACTTTGGGGGTATTTACTACACACTAGGGATTGTTCTAAACATTCGATGTAAATGAATTTATTTCATCCTTCCCCAAAGCCTTATGAAGTCGGACCATCATCCCTCTTACAGGTGAAGAAGCTGAGACACAGTGAGATCTAAGCCACTTTAAGGCCGCGAGCGAGGAAGTGACCCCGGGGCCGTCTAGTTCTAGAACCTCTACTTTTTTCCAGTGCTCCTCTGCCCCCCCCACGAAAGCAACTATGTCGGTAGAAGACACCAGGCTGTCAAAATTTTCGTCTAGCTTGCTCCTCAGAGGGTGGTCTCCTCGGGCAGCTCGCATATGCTGACCAGCCGGTCTAGCACATTCTAACTTCAGTACGGCTTCAGACTTTATAGAACTTTGGGTCTTAGCCTCCCTGCAGCCCAGCCGCTCCCACTTTCTGGGAGTGATGCCTTCTCAGGCATTCGGATTGCTCTAGGACAACTCTCCAGCTCCCAGGTCCCCGGTACCCCCTCCTGCCTCTCTCTCCCGGGGGGTCCAGCTGTGTCCTCTGGCCATGCCCCTTCCCACCAAGACCCCCCACCCCTTACCTTTAAGCCGAGGTCCAGCTCCCTCAGTGAGTGCCGGATCTCCCTGGTGAGGATGTTCATCCGCTCACACTCCTGGAAGGTGACGACGATGTAGGGGGTGCGCTCCTCCACTTTGGCCAGCAGCTCTGGCATGTTAAACTCGTCTGTCACTCGCTCGAGGATTTCTTCCAGGAGGGCCTTGACCTGCCCCGCAATGGGAAACACAGGGTTAAGAAGGGCTTCTCACCCTCCAGGACTCCATTCCCCTGTGACACGGAGGTAAAGATGCCAGTTGCCCACTCACGGGCTGACCGGCTGAAGAAGAGAACATAGGTGCCTTTCCAAGAATCGGGAGTTGGGAAAACCCAGAGGCTGACCTGGTTAGCAGAGGGGATCAAACTGGAAAGGCATAGGATAGCCCAGGATGGTCATTTGGGGCCATAGGAAGCTGGAGTGATGAGCAGTAGTGATGAATATATATAAATTCACACTCTCCATTCTGAGTTTCCATGAGGCTGCACTGCACTTTCTGTCCTTGGGTCCTGGAAGAAGCATCCCCATCTATCATGTCAACCTCCTCCCAGGCCCACGATTCCTTTCACCACACAAACTGTCAGCCAATTAGACCAGGGGAGCTGGAACCACCAGGGTGTCTCTCCTGGAAAATGGGAACTGAAGCACTGAGATCCTGGGTTATTCGGGGGCAAGCACTTGGAGGCTGAGTCTGGCATTTTGAAGTAAATGAGTAAGGCCAGGAGGTCTGTCAGCAGAGAAAGAAAAATGGAACAAGTGCAGACATAAGAGAACATGTGGCCAGTGGGGAGGGACGGAGGAGGGCGCACACCAGTGAGAGGAAGCCAGCCCTTCCCAGGTCATGAGAGCTTGGGCTCCAGGAGCACCTGCTGGGATGGGCGTTGTTCCTCATCTCCTATAACAGCTCCCCATCTCCGCTTGTGAAGTCCCCTCCTCCCCATCGTTTTGGGGTACCATCACGGGGCCCCATCCTCCCACGATCTAAGTAGGCCAACCAGATCCTCATTCCCAGGAGCAGAAAAACGTGAATCTCAAGCCTGAGATTCAGGGACAGGAAGTGGATGGAGCCACTGACCCAAGTGCCCTGAAAGGACACTCTTCTTTATCCCTGGGACCCTGGAGTCATTGGGATTTCTATCCTTTCTCAGGTCGATTCCTTTGACACAGTGGGCTATTTCTTGCCTGTTTCAGCTAAATTCGCCTCTGTTGCTTGCAACCAAAGACCCTTGGCTCAGTTAATACAGTTCTGTTATGTGTTACCCACGTGAGTGTGAGCAAGTCAGCTAGGCCTCCATTTTTATCTACAAAAATTTCCAACAGCATCTTTCTCCACCTGCCCCCTCTCCCCCAACTCCCAGGGCTGATGCAGAGATCAAATTGAGGGAGCTGATGGATGTGGCAGCACCTGAGAGCTATACAGAGCTACAGAAAGGATTATTACTATTCACTTTACCTTGTATTGTTAACACACAATACAGTCTCTAGAAAAAGAGCTGATGTCTGAAAAAGGAAAGTAAAACCTCCGCTCTCTGTCAGAAAGGGGTCTCTGGGGCTGTCGCAGCAAAAACCAGAACAGAATTTTAACGGTACCTGAGAGTGCTGCTGGGATGGAAGACAAATGACTAAATTTATATCATGTTTCTATCTCTGGAGTGGAATTTGAAGAAACAGCCCCATATCAGTGAGCTGCCATTTGGACACTGCACAGAGAGATGAAAAGAGAGTCTGGAGGCATTGTCCCGAAATACAAGGAACATGGAGAAACAGGGTTCTCTTCAGTCCTGATCAGGCCGAGCAGGATTTGGAGACCAGGACAGAGGACAGGGAGGACAGCCAGGGCACGGAGCAGGTGCACAGACCTGGGGGAGCCCAGGACAGGGAGGACTGCC
>NW_022589750.1:5744836-5854070 GCF_004348235.1 Phoca vitulina | reverse complement strand
GGGAGGATGGCCATGGAAAGGAGCAGGTGCACAGACCTGGGGGAGCCCAGGACAGGGAGGACTGCTAGGGAAGGGAGCAGGTACACAGACTTGGGGGAGCCCAGGACAGGGAGTACTGCCAGGGAAGGGAGCAGGTACAGAGATCTGGGGGAGCCCAGGACGGGGAGAACTGCCAGGGAAGGGAGCAGGTGCACAGACCTGGGGGAGCCCAGGACAGGGAGGACTGCCAGGGAAGGGAGCAGGTGCACAGACATGGAGGAGCCCAGGACGGGGAGGATGGCCATGGAAAGGAGCAGGTGCACAGACCTGGGGGAGCCCAGGACAGGGAGGACTGCTAGGGAAGGGAGCAGGTACACAGATGTGGGGGAGCCCAGGACAGGGAGGACTTCTAGGGAAGGGAGCAGGTGCACAGACCTGGGGGAGCCCAGGACAGGGAGGACTGCTAGGGAAGGGAGCAGGTACACAGACGTGGGGGAGCCCAGGACAGGGAGGACTTCTAGGGAAGGGAGCAGGTGCACAGACCTGGGGGAGCCCAGGATGGGGAGGACAGCCAAGGAAGGGAGCAGGTGCACAGACCTGGGGGAGCCCAGGACAGGGAAGACTGCTAGGGAAGGGAGCAGGTACACAGATGTGGGGGAGCCCAGGACAGGGAGGACTGCCAGGGAAGGGACCAGGTGCACAGACCTGGGGGAGCCCAGGATGGGGAGGACCACCAGGGAAGGGAGCAGGTACACAGACCTGGGGGAGCCCAGGACGGGGAGGACTGCCAAGGAAGGGAGCAGGTGCACAGACATGGGGGAGCCCAGGATGGGGAGGACTGCCAGGGAAGGGAGCAGGTGCACAGACCTGGGGGAGCCCAGGATGGGGAGGACTGCTAGGGAAGGGAGCAGGTGCACAGATCTGGGGGAGCCCAGGACAGGGAGGACTGCCAGGGAGGGGAGCAGGTGCACAGACATGGAGGAGCCCAGACTAGGTGTCTGGAGGAAAGTGGAACAGGTGCTCTGACTCCTTACACCGCAGTACCTTTCAGATGGCTACATTGAAACACTTTTTTTAAAGATTTTATTTATTTGAGAGAGAGAGTGAGCAGGTGCACAGACCTGGAGGAGCCCAGGATGGGGAGGACTGCCGGGGAAGGGAGCAGGTGCACAGACCTGGAGGAGCCCAGGACGGGAAGGACTGCCAGGGAAGGGAGCAGGTGCACAGACCTCACCCCAGTCTGCCTCTCCATTCCACGGTGCCCCTCTGCCTTCCTGACGTTCCTGGAAGTCCTGTGCCCAGTGATGGAAGACTCAGATCCCATGTCATTCACGCCAAGAGAAGGCATTTTCATTTTCAAGAGTGACTTCGCCAAACGAGCATCTAGTTGGTGGCATGAGGGTGGCCCCCTTAAGTACAGCCGCCCACCCGGCACTGCTCAGTTCGCTGAGAAATCATGAGGTCCCTCTCTAGCTCCCCACGCCGCCACTGTTCCCGCCTTGCTTCCTTTGGGCAGAGAAATGGCAGAGAAGTGGTCTTTGGGTGAACTAGAAAAGCCACCCGAGCCCGATGGCAGGCCGCCTGTGGCTAAGCCGGACGACCGGCGCGGTGGGTCAAGGCTGCGCCAGCCACGTGCGAGTGGAAGGCGTGCGAGGCGTGGCCTGTGGTCCCCGTGGTGGGCGACCAGCAGGAGGAGCGGCTCGCTGTGCCCACGTCGGGCGCCCGACAAGGGGCTCGGCAGCGCCCCTGCCCCCGCCCACTTACCTTTTCTTCCCTTGTGGCCCCTGCTCCGTCCCCGGCGTGGCTGTCCCGGGGCTGCAGCTCCAGCACGGTGCGGAAGAGCTTCTCCGAGGTCTGGGTCAGGAAGCCGATCTCGGCATTGGGGTGCAGGCCGTAGAGGTAGGGCGAATCTGCAGGCAGCTCGGCATCGATGTACTGAAAGGCGGGGGCGAGCTCAGACACACCAGCCGGGACGAGCCTCCCGCCTCCCACTCTGGTTCACCCTCCGGGGGCCCGTCCGTGGGACCCGCCGACCTCGGGCCCTCCAGGCGAGCGCTGCTCACCGGCTCTGGCCGTCGTGGGCACCGATCCACCTGGCGCACATCCCTGCAGCCAGCCTCGTCCTGACACCATGTTACTTACCGTGTGCCGGGCCAGTTTTCCAGAACGTCCATGCCCATGCGGGCATTCGCTTTCTCAGGAAGCTTAGAGGACTGGATCCGTCTCCAGTCTCCCCGCCGCTCTGCCCGCTCCCTGGTCTACACCTGTCCCTCCCTCCACACACAAGCCTTCCCAGAGTCCTTGAGAAACACTGACCCCTACCTCGTGTCTTACTCAAGCCCTCCTAGGACCCCTGCCCTCTTGCCCTTAAAGTCCTTTTCTCTTCTCCATTTACCGGAATCAGAGATGACAAACCTAAATGCAAACATGGGACCACGCGTGCAAAATCCACGTGTGAATCGAGTGGTGGGACAAGGCGAGTTTTGCTGTTAACCAGGGAATTCCTGCCTCTGGCAAAAATTATTTGAATTAAAACATTTTTTAATTGTGCCATCCGAACAATGCATCCCTCTGGTCAGTTATGGTGGGCCACCGTTGGCTGTCCCTAAAAAACTGTCCCTCACTTTCTTCTCTGTTTTCTGGGTACCCCTTCCAGTTCTTTCCATTACCGTGAGAAAGTGCCCCTCAAGGTGAGCTCCTAATTTGATTTTGATTTCCTGGTGTATCCTCTTGCCTAAGTAAAAGATGGCTCATTCCCTAAAGGCAAATTCATGTGCTTATTTTTGTATTTCTTCCAGCCCCCAGCAGACTCCTGAACTCTTGGTAGGTGCCCTGCAACCATCTATAAACTGGCGGATTAAAGAGAGATGTAAAGAAGATGAAAATCTGTCTCAGTCATTTGGAACTGTGCAAACTCCGCCTCGAGCCTCTTGTCGGATGGTCTGGCAGACACTAGGGGGCGCTCTTGCACAAATTTCACGGCCTCTGGTCAAGCAGTTTTAAAAAAATTCCTTCTTTTCTTTAGTCTTACTATTTGAAATTTCTTTTCATAGGTTCAAATTTTTCTGGTTTGAATGACTTTGGCAGTTTATCTCTTTCAATTTTATGGTTTTTTAAAAAAATATTTATTTAAGTAACCTCTATACCCAACGTGGGGCTCGAACTCATGACCCCGAGAGCAAGCGTCGCTGGCTCCTCTGACTGGGCCAGCCAGGCGCCCTTCTGTTTAAATTTTATGAATTCAAAACTTTTTTTTTTTTTAAGTTTGCAGTTAATGTTTCTATGGTATTTCCCTTAAGGTTGGTATTCAGAGTTATTTTAGGCATGTTCAAAAGTCAAGCAACAGAAAAGGTTTTTTTTTTTTTTTTTTTTAAATTATCTTTTAATGTATCTTCCATGGCAGGATAAATAGGCAAAGATGAGCACTTTAAAAATAGCTGTGGTCCTAGTAAAATGAGAACTCAAAGTAACAGTACAGAAAGAGCTCACTGGGAATGTGTGTGTGTGTAATGGGCCTGTGTGCCTGTGTTTACATCAGTCAATGAAGAACAGGAGGGGTAGATGATCTGCCCACAAGGTCATGTCCCTCTGAAGATATTTAGAATCGCTAAACTTTACTCAAAGTTGGCTAGGTTCTTAACCTGGAATTTTGCTCCTCATGGCTTTGTCAATATCTTGGATGAAAATAATCAAACGAATGCTCCAGATGTTATTTGCAGAAAAGAGCAACAAATAGAATTATTGAACCAAACATCAAGAATAGAAAGATCTCCGAAAGCTCAATTGTATCGCTAATTTGAGGCTGGGAATCCTACAGCTCTCAAATCGAATAGGGCAAACTTGGGGCTGAGAACCACACTCCATATGAGCTCTGTTCTATAGGCCGTTTTTCCCTGGCCCTGTGCAAACATCCCTGGTCCTGCAGGACAGACTTGAAGGAAGACCCAGGTCTCGTATGAGCGGAGCCTTACCTGATGGTAGCCAATGTAATCTAGGTTGCCCGGGAGTGGGAAACCTGGTGCCAGAGACAGCTCTCCTTCTAGCATTTCTGGTCTGATGAATTCCTCCAGATACGTCCTGCAGAGTCTCCTGTCCCAGTCATCTGTGATATGGCCTCCATACATGATCTCTCCAAAGAGGTAGCGCAGATCATCATAGGGGACCTGAGAGACAGGGAAGAAAGACCTCCACACAGACATCCGGGCTGCCCGGATCTGGGGGCAGAGTGTAAGCCACAAGATGGGATGTTGCTCAAGATTAGGAGCGATGTTGTATTCACCTGCCACCCCTCGTGCCCAGCAGGGTCAGGCATGCCTGGGAGCTCGTTAAAGGCTTGAAAAATTACATCCAAGGGTGAGTGGAGGCAAGGTGCCAACCCCCTTGCAAAAAAGCCTTCTGTTTCTCATGGTCATTAAGTCAGGTTCTATCGACAAGTCCCTTCTGTGGGCGAATGTCACATGGAACAAAGTAAAGACCAGGGTACTTTCCTCATTTCCTGCCATTACTTAGCATATTCAGGTGCTCTTTTGGCCTCGCGCTGGTCCTCGGCTGGCCTTTCCTTCCTGTACTTGGAGAGGGTGTAGACCATTCGCAGTGCGCGTCCCTTCTCCCTGTGCTGGCCCTGCCTCATCCTTCTGAGAGGCGCCCCACCCCCCGCACCCCCCCTGCCCTGCGCCGGCCAGAAACTCTACCTTTGTGTTGGCCTCCAAGAAGTTGTAGAGCACGTTCACAGAGATGGTGAGGTCCCCGGTGCTGAAGGGGTATGAACGATTCCATCCCTGTGGCCCAAACTTCCGTCTCTCTGCCACCACCCCATGAAAGTAACAAAGAGCAAAGAGGATGCTCTTAAACTCCGTCTCCCGGGAACACATCTCCAGCGTGTCCTGCAAGGAAAGTTGCCTCCGACGTCAGCACAGATCTGCTGTTATGCAGTGCAGACCAGCGTATGGGTTATGGTGGTTGGAAGTTGCGCTGGAAAAGCTTCCTGTATGTCCTGGTTAGGTTTTGAGCTATAGTCAGACTACAGATTGCATTGTGGGTAGGCGTGGGCTTAGGGTTCGAGGGGACCTTGGGGAGGGTGTGGGCTCTAGTTTAGAATCTGAGTTAAGGTTTAGATTCAGGTTATTACAGGGTTTGGTTTGTAATTCATGTTTGCACCCACCGACGTGCCAATTAAGTTTGCAAGCGCAGCTGATGGAAACTGGGGTAGTGGGTCCTGAGGGGGTGGCAGGTGTCAGAGGAGTGTCACTTTGTCCTGGGGTGTGGGTGGGGACTCCTACAGCATCATCTTGAATTTCTCCCCTTCCTGCCATGCTTTTCTTGCCCATCTCGGAGCCAGAGTAGGTGTGGTCATGGCCCGTGTGACCGAGGGGGAGGAAGGGAATCAGAGCCACGAGGGAAAGAGGAGTGCCGTGCCCTTCACCATGACAACTGCTCTTCTAAACGTGAGCAGGGGTGACCAGCCACGCGGCTGCAGGAACAGGAGCCCAGAGAGGTCCTGCCTGCAGCGCATAAGGCGGGGTGGAAGGGGGGAGATAGGGCTCATGAAGAGGGGATTAAAGAAGGGACAGAAGGAAGAAATGGAAAGCGAGAGAGTGCAGAGGAAGGCAATGGGTTGTACTTGGCAGATTTTAAGAGGGGCTGGTGGTGATGGTGTGGCAGATGGGGAAAGCCTGCATTTTCAAGGGGTGGAAGGACAAGAATCCTTAGATTGCCTGGAATGAACAACGATTTCCCGTGAGTGAGACCCTTTGTGATCAGGAAGGAGCAAGATGCTGCATGCAGAGCCTACGAGGGGCGCTTTCAAAGCTCACGCAAACTGGACTGGGTTGAGTCCTGCCATTTCATCTGAGGACTGGTCCTTAGACTTCGCTCACCTGGGCAGGAAAAGCAGAGGAGACAGGACCAGTTAAACTTGTAGTAGATCTGACTTTTCCATATGAACCCAGGACAGTCTCTGGATAGATGGGGGTCCCCCTGTGCCTTTGTTGGGTACCATATTTGGCAGAAAGCTATGGATATGAAAGGTCAGAGGTGGCACAGAGGACAAAGTCACTGCCTCGTGCAAGCAAGAACTTAACTGCTTTCTGGATAGAGCTGTTCTCTAGAGACATGTAGGATGCTTCCTTTGCTACTTTTTTTTTTTAAATGAGAGAAATACTTTTTTTTTAAAAGATTTATTTATTTATTTGAGAGAGAAAGTGAGAGAGAGAGAGAGAGCACGAGTAAGGGGGTGGGATAGGCAGAGGCAGAGGGAGACGCAGACTCCCCGCTGAACAGGGACCCCGACTCGGGGCTCGATCCCAGGACCCTGGGACCATGACCTGAGCCAAAGGCAGACACTTAACGACTGAGCCACCCAGGCGCTGGGCCCTTCTGAAAAAGACCTCTAAGCACAAAGACAAGGAGTCCTACATTAAGATGCTGAGACTGACTGACGGTGGCACACTCAAACAAAATCAGAATAAAATCATCATCCCCAAACAGCACAGGTAGCAGGGATAAAAAGAGCTCAATTCTGCCATTTGTCCCTTAAATGGCTAAAATAGGGCTCTGAAGGAACAGAGTGAATAATAGGGGGTATTAACCAGGTCTCTGTTCCAGGGCACGTAATAAAAGCAGAATGGAACAATTAAAACACTTGTGAGCAATGAATATACTCCTAAATCTATCTCTCTTTCTCAGAATGAGTTACTGAAGATGGCTATAAATGGGCCAAAGCCCAACTGTGGTAGAACCCGAATAACCAGGAAAAGCCTGCCTCCCTTGGGATTTATATCCCCGATAACCAAGACTGGACATGGGGCTTGCAGGGACAGGAACCCAAGAACAAGGGTCCATGGGGAGGCTGAGAAGATGAAGCCAGAACGTGTGTATAGATGATAATAATCCTACTGAGGCCTCATGTGGTAATAGTAATTACTAGAGATCCAGCATCTGAGGCACCTACTGCCCTTCTCCCTGGATCTGTCCAAGACCCTCAAGGCAGAAGATCGGACAGTGGTCTGTGTGTACTTCAAGACAGCTAGCTGACTGCATCCCAGTGCCTTTTTCTTTTCAATTATGAATTAAAAAAAAAATTCCCGGTAGAATACACAACATAAAATTTATCACGTTAGCCATTTTTAAGCAGCCATTTCAGTGGCATGATGTGCTTTCACACTGTTGGGCAACCAGTGACCGAAAAAATGGTCTTTCTTGGAACCAGCTACCAGCCTCCTGGACAGAAGGCTGTAGGTTTCAGAGTTAAGAATGTGTATTTCCCCTATGTGGAATACGAAACATAGAAAATTTAGAAGTTCTGGCCACTGGTACGGAGTACTTAAGAGTTTAGTGGAGGCCTATTTAGGAAAAAAAAATTTTAAAGAAAAGGCCCCTGGATAAGAGAGCACCCTACTTTCTACTCCATGTTGCAATGGGCAGGTGTTTCTTAACAAAAATGTCAAGTGAAAGGATCCCGAATCTCCTGGTAATGATCCCCCACTCCCTGTTCCAGATCATGAGTGGGTTTTGGAGTTGGGATGGGAAAGGGAGTGAGAAAGGAGGCTGGACACGTTTTGCTTCTCCTTGGAAGCTTTCTTCTCCAAGTGGGGCTGCTTGATCCCCACACTACAAGGGGTCTCACGCACTCAATAAAATCTCCTCAGACCCTGACTGCCATAGAGCCTTCAAGTGTAAGTTAGACCAAGCCCCAGCGGGCCCCTAGTCCTGGTGGTTTATGTTGGGCTGGTGACAACAGTCATCCTGTTGGACGGCCGGTTTCAGGTTTCCGAGATGACCCCTCTGGGACTGGTGGTGAGTTTTAGCATGGAGTCTGTGAAGCCAGAGATCCGCGGGTGCTGTTCTAAGACAACATCAGAGGACAGATCCTAGACCCCTCCCCTTGGACTCCACCAAGGCCCAGTGTGGTGGATGGACCTCAAGGTGGCCCCGTGGCCTCGGATCTCCTGGCATTCACACCTTTGTGGATTCTCCCTTCCCAGGAAGCTGGAGCTCCCCAAGGGAGCAGTAACTAGACAGGCTGCCTTCCTGAGAAGGTGAAGAAAGCCTAAGCTGCAGACTTTGCAAGTCGATTCATACATAGGGTTTGTTACCCACGGGCCTCTCTCGGCCTTTAAACACACGCTCTGCAACGCGAGTCTCGGATTCCCACTAAAGGAAGATTCCATACGCAGTGGCCTACGTCTGAATCTTCTGCCCTGAGAGTCTCAGCTTTGCTGTAGCATGGTGTTCTCCAAGGGGGCAGCACAGTGGAGTGCCCTGGAGAGCCTGCTGGAACACAGGTTCCTGGGCCCCCACCGCAGAGCTTCTGATTCAGTGGGGCTCGGGTGCGGCCTGAGAAGTTGCATTTCTACCAAGTTCCCAGGAGGTGCTGTTGCTGCTCCAGGGACCACAGTCTGAGAGCCTGCCACGCGGTGCCGTTCCAAGTCCAGATCCCACCTCTGACACCCAGGTTGTGTGAACCCTGGCCGCTCAGGATGCATGCAGATGGCAGGTGTTCTCATCTGAACACACGCATCAGTCCCCTGCTTGAAGACAGCGTGCTTGACCAGTAAGTGTGTGACCAGCGTTGCACATCTCCTCCGTGGGGTATTTCGTCAGCAGGGAGATTTGCGGAAAGTTCCCCCACACCTCTTTCCGAGGAAAGACCCCAAGCTTGGCTCCCCCCGGGGGGTACTGGGGAATGGACAGCTGGGTTGTACTCAGCGGGCACTGGGAGGAGGTCGGTCACAGAGGGGACACACCGCTCCACAGCCCCTTGCAGCAGGGTGCTCTTCGACCCGTTGAGTCAGCCCATGGTGAGGTGCGCTGCTCGTCTCCACCACCCCCGCCCCCCCGCCGTCCCGGGGCTGTACCTGAGTGAAATTGTCCAGGGCCTTGTGCAGGTTGGCATGCATGCCTGTGGGAGGCTCGTTGGTGATCTTGATGGAGTTCTCCAGGATGCCCTGGGGGATGATGTGGCCCTCCGGGGAGGGTGCAGGCTCCGCACTGATGAAAACCCTCAGCTCCGGGTGGCTGTTCTCACCATACGCTGCCAACTTCTCTTCCAGGGTGCCGAGCCACTTGGCCACCAGGTGGATGTTCTAGTGGGAAGGAAGACCCCCCCCGCCCCAAATCAGGCACCTGCTCAGTTTTGTTAGAGGTGGATGGTTTCAGGAAGGCAGCTACGGGGGTGGGGGTGGCCTTCAAATAAAGCTCATTGCAGCAGCTATCTTGAGGTTCCCAGTGATGGGACCTGCCAGTCTCTGGCAGTTGAACCCTATTCTCTTATCTCCCAAGTCTCCCCACAGTGCTCAGACCTGACGCTGCACAGGAATCCCCTGCGGGGCTTCTCAAAACAAAGATTCTTGGGTCTAGGGTGAGGCCTGAGAATTTGCATGTCTAACAAGTTCTGGGTGATGCTGAAGAATGCTGGTCTGTGGGCCACACTTGAAGACTCGAACACACGGTCCAGACACTCCAAATCCAGATCCCCAGCTCTGACACCTGGAGGATTTGAACCCTTGATAACTCGAGAGCGGGTCCCATGGACCAGCAGTGTTGGCATTCCCTGGGCGCTATCTAGAAATGCAGACTCTTCGGCCCTACCCAGATTTCCTGAATCAGTGCATTTTAATCAGATCCTGCCGTGATTTGTATGCGTGTTAAAATGTGAAAAGCACTGATTTAAACTTCTCGCTAGCTTTCTTGCATCCTCTCTTCCTCTCTCCTAACCATTCTGCTAATTGTTGCCAGACTTATCTTCCTAAAACACACGGAGGCATTGCTGCTCACACTCTGGGGAGGCTTCTTACTCCAAGCCCAGCTCCTCCGTCTGCACCCTTCTCCTCCCCCCCCCCCCCCCCGTGTGATTCCCATCTATCTGTCTGTCTGTCTATCTGACCCTACATTTATTTCTCAGCACTACTTTGCGGAATCCACCTTTCGCTGTAGCCAGGATGGTTTCTTTGCAATGTTTCATTATGACAGACAGATAAAAGCTCCTCCATAAATATTTGAGGAAGCCTGCTCGCAGAGCCTTAACTACACAGATCAGCATGGCACACAGTACTTGGCCCTGGCAACCTGGTCTCTGAGTGCTGCTTTCTCTTCTATAAAAGGAGAAAGAACAAGAATATTGGCCCTATGTATTTCAGAGAGTCGCTGCAAAGAACCAGAGGTAATGGATTTGAAAGGGCTTTGTGGACCGTAAACCGCTATGTAAGCATGAGGGGTGGCTGTTGAAATGAACATTTGTTAAGGAATTCATTTATAATCCCTGTGTTGGAGCCAAGGCTTCAGGAGGCCGCCTGGGAATGCCCGGGCTGTGTTAGCCGGGCCGGGCCGGCGACCCGCCAGCGAGCCCTCCGCTCCTCCCGGGGGAATTCCAATTCCTGAATTTAATCTGGGAGAGCTTTCGGGAAAGGACACCAGCAGATGCGAGTCCTCACTTCAGCCCAGCCAGGGCACCCCGGAAGAGGCCTGGCCCAGCCCCAGCTCCCCTGCAAGGTGCATAAACCAGGGATGAGGGGACAGGCAGTGACAGAAGAGGGGCCGCCCGTATGTCTTGTGGGTTTGGTGAAGCTACCCGCAGGGGGCGTTCCGGACTGGCACCCACCGACATGCGCTCGGGGTGCAGAGGCTGAGGTCCAGGTACACCTGTGCTGTTGTAGGGAACACAGAATGCAGGGCATGTAGGAGGGCAGAGCAGTGGGAAGTTCTGTGATACGCTGGGAAGAGGTCAGCAGGCAAACAAGACCCGGCTTCCACCGTCTTCAGCCGGTACCTACTCCCCGAGCAGGCCCCAGACTGGGATGTAAGTGGAGCTATTTCAACTAGAGAGGGGGGCGGGGGCCTGTGAGGGGCAAGGGACAAGGAGTCGTAGGGAGGGGTGAGGGGGACCCCAGAGGAGAGAAGGAGAGAAGATCAGGCAGTGAGACGGGCAAGGGTGTGGAAGGAAAGGCAGGGAAGAGGGGCAGAGAGGACAGAGGAGCCCAGAGATTGTCCTGTGAAGTCCAGACAGGTGGGGGTCAAGAATGACCCTGAACATGGCGGAGGGGGCGTACCTGCAAAATAACCCAGTGACCTTTCTTGGCAGCCAGGTCCAGCGCCGCCTCAGCCACTATTTCCTGTCCTTGCCCCAAAGACACGTTGTGGAAGTTCCTGTTGTTGAAGGTGTATCCGAGCTTTTTACCTGAAAGAGGTATGGAGTTTTCCTTATTCTCTCTTGTGTCTGCCATCTTTGTTGTCGCCGTGCTCACACGGAAAGGCCCGTGGCCGTATCGCTGCTCAGACACGGGCGTGCCCGAACCCTCATACCCTTCCCCTCTTCCTTTCAGGAGTGTGCTGGGGGGTGAGGGATACCTCTTTTCGATCTCTGTTCCCAAACAAAAGGAAGCACTCATCTGGGTTTCAACCCTTCCCCTTCAGTTAATCCCCAAGGATGGGCTGAAGTGCTGACGCTCTTCTGCACAGATTCACTTGAAGACCAGGCATCAGTCCACCACCCTAGAGGCTGAAACAGCCGGCAGATGAGCAAGCACATGGGTGTGGCCCCTCCTGACTTGCTTTGTCCTCTAAGGATTTTCCCTGGAATTCCATGGGGAGGGATGGTCGATAGGGGCAGGACTCAGGTAGTTCCGGCTTCCTGTACTTCACTCCTCATTAGCCTCCTCCGCTAGTTTTTTCCAACACATAGAAATGTCTTGTCTCCTCATTTTGCATGACTGAGAGGAATGAGGAGCAAAAGGCAATACAAGAAAGGGCTTGGCTGTGCAGGTGGAGATGCTCTGAAAGCTGGGAAGGGCGGCTGGTATCAGGAGCGGGGCAAGGGACCTGCTACAGTAAACACACATCACAACCATCTCCGAGGGTGTTCTGCCGGCCCAGGAGATCTTTACACAAAGCAATTAACCTTAGGTTCGAGGACCAGTTCTGCTTGGGTGTCAGCTCTTCAGCTATTAGGCCCGTACAATAAAGTTTAGAGAAATTACATAATATTCTTTAGACAGAGGATCATAAAAGTGTATATAGTGCCATGCCGGAATCATTGAGCAATTTTCTTCTGGGAAGATAAAGTACGTGAGAGAAAGGAGAAGAAATAGAAAAATAGAAAAAGGATAAAAAAAAAAAAATGTCCTTAAACATTTCATTTCAGCGGAACTGAAATTGAAGATGCAATTCAATACTTGTGCAAGAAAACTTAAACCAAACTGTCAATACTGGATATTTCTTTTAAATACTAAGAAAAAGTACAGAGTCTCCTTCGCAAGTCTGTATAAGACAAAGGATGATGACTTTCTGCAGCGAGGAAGAGTTACTAGAGATTCAATTGCGATGAACCCAAGAAACACTCTTATTAAACCATAAATCCTTGCTGGCAACAGATGTCATGTCAGCTTTGGAACCAGCAGAATAAACAACTTATTCCAGAGAAAATATCAGGATAAAAGGTGCCCGGGTTATTAGACAGTCTCAGTGAGGCTCGTACTCACAAAAGAGCCAATTTCTTTGTCAGAGAGACGTAGGAGAAGAGGGGCTCACTGAAGATTAGTTTGCGAGCCATGGACTGCGGAGACCGTTTGGGGCAGAGGCCGGTGTGTCGGGTTGGGGGCGGGGGGTTCAGCTTGCATTAGTCTAGGCTTGAGGCATAATGATGAGGCTGACGTGGAGATGTTGAGAAGGGGAAGCATTGATGGGATTTGCAAGGTCTGAATGTGCCAGCCCTGTGATATGCCTTGTGGGGTCCTTCCCTTTGCAACTGTGGGGCTCTCAGGACGCCCTTCCCTGTCATCAGCAAGCCCCTCTCGCCAGCCACGTTCCCGTGGCTTTTCACCTTCATGCTGTTTTGTACCTTGGATTCCATGCCCCCCACTCTCACCTCCCTTTAACTCGTCTTTCCTTTCCTTTTCTGATCTTCCTTCCCACTCTCCACAGGGCACTGTTACCCGGGGTGGTGTCCATTGTAAACCTCCTTTCACACCTTGCCAGTGTGCTTCTTTGTCTGTCTCTGAGGACGTGGCACCTTCCATGGCCCTCTCCCGAGCTCCATGTACCCATGGGGCTGGGAGGAAGGGGAATGTTTTTCTAGCTTCCTCTTGCTACTTGCAGGTGATTTCTTCCCATCCCCATATAAAAACCCCTTTTCTTTTTAAGCATGTGCCATCTGGCTATATTATCTACTCATGTCTATATTCTCTGCCTTCCACCAACTTCCCAGTGAGATTCACTTCCATTAGGGGCTCTGGAATTCTGTTCAAAATCTTCCGTATGTCTCGTTTCATCATTATCCCGGTAAACCTCAAGGTTGTGACAGATGACTCAGCCAGCCTCCAGCCTCATACCTCGTCATCTTCAAAGAACTGAACTCCATCCACTTCCGTTACTCACTCCCCATGGCTGTACCCAGGACTTCACTATCGCCGAGGATTATGTCGGACACATTCTTCATTCGTGTTTACTCCTATCGCTTTCTACTTTCCAGGCAGTTCCCTCTGTTACTCCCTCCTCATCTGTTATTCTACTTCAGGGAAATGCCCAGTCCATTGGCTCCTCTATTTTTTCGACTCTTCACCTTGACTTCTCTCTTATTTTAATATGGATTCAATAATCCTTAATTGGAACGATGATCTTACAAAATCCTCAACTCTGGTGCCCCTTCTATTTCTGCGCCACCCAACTTCTGCTAAATTCATCCAATCCTGGATGAGTTAACAAGAGAGGAAGGGAAACATTTGGTGAGTTGGAGCCACCCCAAGTTCATGATTCTCATCCTCAATGATGTTTGGCAATCTTTCCATGTG
Source organism: Phoca vitulina (assembly GCF_004348235.1). NCBI lineage: Eukaryota > Metazoa > Chordata > Mammalia > Carnivora > Phocidae > Phoca > Phoca vitulina. The sequence continues at coordinate 5,840,310 of NW_022589750.1, read as the reverse complement.
CCCAGAAATTGGCTGTATTGCCCATTCCCTTTCTCTTTAAAAGGCCCCACCCTACTTACTCCCAGCAGCTTGCTTCATTCTCTACTTCCCTGGGGAAACATATGCCATGTGGCAGGAACTCCTTCAGTTTTCTGCCATTTTATCTGCATCCCTGTACATCCCCATCTCAATGGAAGAGGTGTCCTCCCTCTGCCTTTCACTCTTCTGTTCCCTGAATCCCATCTCTCCTTGTATCATCAACCTTTATCTCCCTATTCACTCTCCCACTCCCTGGCACATGAACAAATGAGTCTCTCTCAACACGAAAAACAATATTTCGCTAATCTTGAAGCTGTTCGCCAAGACTGCACTTGCTTCACCTCACCAATTTCCAATGGACTATTAAAAAAAAAAAAAAAAAAAAGAATAGGGCCAGGAACAATGGGAAGGAGGGTGCATGCAAAGTGTTGATAATCTGGCTACAGAAACACTAGATTGAAAACGTTCTTTGAACACACTGGGTAGCAGGTTTGCAAAAATTGAAGTGAGCTCATAGTTCTGACCAGCACATTGGAGAGAGAGAAAGGAAACAGTGGAAGATAAAATGGTGGCAGATACAGCTTCTTCCTGATCACAACGTGGACATAACAGAATTATTTGTTAAAACCAGATAACTGAACAAAGGAGGAGAGAGACTGAGCAAGATCATGTGAGAGTCAAGTGAAAGAGAAGATGCCTGCGAGTTAGGGTAGAAAGGGGAGCTGTAGGTTGGGAGGGCCAAGGACGAAGCTATGCTTCGAAAGGATGTAGAGGAGGGAGCCAGCTGAGCTGCCTTAAAGAACAGAGGAATTATCATCTTCATTAGAATGTCATACAGTGCTACTGTATTTCGAACATTTAAAGTCTTTTCATGTTCGAGATTTCATTTCTATCCTACCGTAGCCCTAGGAGGCAGGTATTATGGGTGATTGCAAAAAATGGGGGATTGCTTTTAAAAGAAGCAAAGGCGAGAATAAATGTGCAAATAAGGAAGTATGGCTCATTCAGGAAGGAGGTGATGAGGAAAAAGAGAAAGAGAGTTACATTAAAGCACTTTAAGGGATTAATCTGAGAAGGCAAGAAGGAAAGCAGTGGGGGTGGATGGTGCTAGGTTTTGTGTTAAAATAGAAGCCAAGGAAAGTGGATGGAATTTTCTCTTACTCCCCGCCCCTCTCCGCCCCACCTCCAAAGTTGTTGTTGAGGAAGGAAAATCCTGGAGGGGACTAAGGCACAAACGTGCCAGAAAAGCATAGATTCCTGATCAAGGGTCAGTGGATGATCTTTAAGGGACTAGAGAACTAAAATCTTACACAGAACTTGGTCTGTGGGTTCAGTGCATCTGGTTTGGGGGTGGTGGTGGTGGAATGAGAATGAGGCTACAAATCTTTCATTTGACTCTCAGGTAGGTAGGTTGGTTGGTTCATTCATTCATTCATTCATTCAGCTCCATGCCCAACGTGGAGCCCAATGTGGGGCTTGAACTCACAACCCTGAGATCAAGACCTGAGCTGATATCAAGAGCCAGATGCTTGACCGACTGAGCCACTCAGGTGCCTCTGACTCTCACGTTTTAAAACCCTACCCAGTATTAAAAACTGCCATGTTGAAACAAAGGGATAGAGAAATGAAGGAGTTAACATAAATCACAACTCAAAAATGGGAAAGGATGCCAAGCTTTATAAGAGTCTATGTGGAGTAAAACAGTGAACTGTCTGATACACAGACTCTCCCCAAGCGTAGAGACAGTAAGTTTACTTAATAAGTTGGGGCTAGAGAGAGAGGAAAGTGTGAGTCAGTTATGTAGATTCCAAACTTGAGAAGAGGAGCCCATCAGGCAATCTGATTTGATTCAAGATGCAGAAAGCATGGCTGTCACCGGAGTGTATGTTCTAAATGGGTGAATTAGAAAATAAATCAAGCCATCAAGAAGGCAAGAAGGAAGGGAGAGGGAGAGAAGGAGGCACAGGTGCCTAAGTAATCTGTAGTTGATGAACAGTAATATTGCCTCTAGTAAGGAAATACGCGTTAAGATTAAGCCAAGGGCAGGACTGAGATAATGAATTCAGAGACAACCAATATGGATCAAGGAGGGGTCAGCGTCCCTAAATGACAGAAAGCCTCAAAGTACATGATGGAAGAGATGGAGGTCAATTGGCAAAGAATAGTAGGAAATTGCTCATAAACAGGGTATATGAAAGCTTCCAAAAAGGAAAATACTGAATCAAAATGAGGGAACTAGATTTTGCCAATATGAAAGGAATAAAACCTCCAGAAGACAGAAGGAATACAGAACTCTATAAAAGGGTGAAAACTAGGAATAACTCAGCTATGATAACAGTTCTTACGATACCCCTTCATTTGTTAATTCATTCAACAAATATTTACTGAGCGCCTTCTCTCTGCTAGTTATGCTTTTAGGTATGGGTTAAAAAATGATAAGCAAGAGGACATGGTCTTTGACCTGAGGATCTTAATGAGAAGCAGGTAGGCAAATGTAAGGTAAAACTATAGAAGAAGTATTTATTTATTTATTTATTTACTAAGATTTTATTGATTGATTTGAGAGAAAGAGCGAGCAGCAGAGGGAGAGGGAGAAGCAGGCTCCCTGCTGAGCAGAGAGTCCGATGTGGGGCTCGATCCCAGGACCCTGAGATCATGACCTGAGCTGAAGGCAGATGCTTAACCAGCTGAGCCATCTGGCACCCTTAAAATATATTTAATTAGAAGTGTATTGAATGCTCTGAAGCAAATACATGTATAACAGGGAATCACTGGTCTTGCAGGGATGTCAAAAGAGGCTGGTACCTGCAGGATGAGTGGGTACTGCACTCTTGAATTGCTGGGGAAAAATATTTCAGATAGAAGAAATCTCTTGTGAAAATGCCCTAGGTCAGGAAGGCTCATAGTGTGGCTGAGCATCTAAAAGGGCTGTGTGGCTGGAGTAGAGTGAGCTTGGGGGGAAGGAAAGATCCAAGGCTTGGCGGAAAGCCCAGGCCATGCCGGCCACATATATCATGTCAACGGTACCGAACTTTCCCTAAGAACAATGGGAAGCCACTAGAGCCTTTTAAGTAGGAGAGTGATACAATCCGATTTGAGATTTAGCAAGACGTCTTTGGCTGCAGAGTGGCAAAGGACTGCGGTCGGGGGAGAAGACTGGGGGTGAGTTAGGAGGCCACTGTGTCTGTCCCAGTGAGACCACCGTGACTCACGCCAGGGAAGCAACAATGAGGACGGAAACAGTGAGATCAATCTGAAATGGATTTAGGAGGTAGAGTCGGTAGGACTAAATGTGGTGCGTGGTAGAGGGAGTGTCTAAGGGTGACTGATTCCAAGGTTTGGGGGATGAGCCAACGTGGTGAATGGTAGTGGTATTTACCAAGAATAACAGAGCAAAATTTCTAGAGGTAAAAGAAGTTATGACTTTTCCACTTAAAACGGCATGCCGAGGGCTGAGCAGTTGAATGGAGAAGACCCACACCCACCAAACACAGCTCATGGTATTTCAGAATACAAGCTAGAGAGATGATCCTAAACTTTCCAGAACAGAAACAGGCAACCAACAAAGAAGGGAAGAACAGCATCCTACTGGCATCAACCAAACATAACTGACTTCTTGAAGACAACGTGGACACATTCTGAGTAGGAACCATTTTGCACCTTGCAAAACTACTGAAAAAGTATATGGGCAAAATTAAAGCCTTTTTAGACACCAAAGGATTCAGAAATTCTACTTCCCATGGTTCTCTTCTGATGGTGCACGCTAGCAAAACTGGGGTGAAAATTGAAGATAAAAGACACAGGATCCAAAAATAATAGTACTTAACTAGACTATAAAGAAAACAAGTCCCAGGATGTCTAGAGTGCAATTTATCTATTTTAGAACAGAACATAAGTGGGCTCTAGGTAGAACATTTTCAAGAGGGATACAGTGGATTCTAGTCAATACGTACAGTAAATAAGAAGTGTGCAATATTAGTGATAATGGCAGAGGGGGCATTTATTTCTTCTCCCAAGAACAAGGAAAAGACATTCAGAAACTCTAGGAAGAACTAAAAGCTATCCAAGAAAATCATCACCTAAATATGAAGCAAACTGAAATTTGATAGGACTTAGAAACTCCATGCTGAGAACATTCTTCTTTGAGAGACCCCTAGAGATTAGGACGTTGGATCCATTGGAAGAAGGAAATGTAATCCTAGCATGTTTACTTCCTCTTTGGTGACTAATATGTGTATGTTAATTATGACATAAATGTTACTGGTTTTCAAATGTTACAGTTAACTCGCAGACCAGGCATGAATAAAATTAATGATGGTAACAGAGTAGAATGAATATATATTCATCCTTGTCTATGGAAAAAGTAAAGCACAGCTGACGCAAGTTGGAACACTGAAGTCTCAGCTTACAGAGAGGGAAGTCAAGAGAAATGATCTAGAATTCACAAAATAAAACGTTAAGTTCACTAACACTGTTTAAGTTAACAGAGCCAATAGAGGAAGTAAACTTTTTTTTTTAAAGATTTTATTTATTTATCTGAGAGAGAGAGCCAGAGAGAGAGAGAGAGAGAGAGAGAGAGCACAAGCAGGGGAACATCAGAGGGAGAGGGAGAAGCAGGCTCCCCACTGAGTAGGGAGCCTAACTCAGGGCTCGATCCCAGAATCCTGGGATCATGACCTGAACCGAAGTCAGATGCTTAACCCGACTGAGCCACCCAGGCGCCCTGAGGAAGTAAACATTTTAATATAGATACCAATATTTGAGAGTTTGCCAACAAATTAGATAATTGGATAAAATAGCCAAATTCTTAGAAATAAATACCAAAACTGACTCAAGGAGAAATAGAAAACCAGAATAGATCTATAACAAACGAAGTGAAAGAACTAGTAATTAAAAAACTTCCCACCAAGAGAAGCTCAGGTCCAGGTGGCTTCACCACTGAATTCTATCATACATGAAGAATTAATATCAATCTTTCAAAAATCTTCCAAAAATAGAAGAGGAAGGAACACTTCCCAAATCATTCTGATGTTACTAGTTTTGTCATTATACCCCCCAAAAAGACATCACAAGGAAAGAAAACAACAGGTCATTATCTCTTATGAATATAGATGTAAAAATACTCAAAGAAATATTAGCAAATTGAGTCTAGCAATATATAAAAAGGATTATATACCAGGATCAAGTGAGATCTCAGGAATGCCAGGTTAGTTTAACTTCTAAAAATCAATTATCAATAGAATAAAGGACAAAATGATATCATCTTAATGGATACAGAAAAAGCATTTGAGAAAATCCAACACGTTTTCATGATAAAGGAAAAAAATCATCAAACGACTTGCTCAATCTGATGAAGACTATCTATAAAAAACCCACAGCTAACATCATATTTAACAGTGAAGACTGAATGATCTTCCTCAAAGATCTAGTACAGGCCAAGGATGTCCAAGCTTGCCATTTCTACTTAATATTGTGTTATAAATTTTAGCCAGGTCAATTAGGCAAGAAAAAGAAATAAAAAGCCATGTAGATTGGAAAGGAAGAAGTAAAACTATTCATAGATCACATAAACTTGTAACTGCAAAAAACCTAAGGAATTCAAAAAAATTATTGGAACTAATAAACAAGTTCAGCAAGGTTGCAGGATAGAAGATCAATATACAGAAATATAAAAAAATCACTAACAGTGACCATTCCAAAAACGAAATTAAGGAAATAATCGCACTTTATAACAGAATCAAAAGGAACAAACTACTCAGGAATGAATTTTTTTTGAAGTTTATTTATTTATTTGACAGACAGAGAGACACAGCGAGAGAGGGAACACAAGCAGGGGGAGCTGGAGAGGGAGAAGAAGGATTCCCCGCTGAGCAGGGAACCCGATGCGGGGCTCATCCCAGGACGCTAGGATCATGACCTGAGCTGAAGGCAGACGCTTAACGACTGAGCCACCCAGGCGCCCCAGGAATGAATTTAACTAAAGAAATGCAAGGGGATTAAGAGTACACTTATTGTGATGAGCACTGAGTACTGTATAGAAATGCCGAATCATTGTATTGTACACCTGAAACTAACATAACCCTGTATGTTAATCATATTTCAATTAAAAAAAATAAATGCAACACTTTTATACTCCAAACTATAAAATATTAATTAAAGAAATTAAAGAAGATCTTAGTAAGTGGGAAGACATTCTATGTTGATGGATCAAAAGACTTAATATTGTTAAGATAATACTTCCTAGATTGATCTACGTGGAATATTATCCAGCCATAAAAGGAATGATAAATGCTATAGCTACAACAGGGGTGAACTTTGAAATTAGGCTAAGTGAAACAAGCTATCAATGAAAGACCCCATAATGTATGATTTCATTTATAGGAAATGTCCAAAACAGGCAAATCTTTAGAGACAGGAAGTAAATTGGTGGTGGGCTAGGGAGGACATGGGATGGAATAGGGAGTGCTTGCTAAGAGATCTAGGATTTTTCTGGGGGAGGGTACACAAATTTGCTAAAACTAGATTGTGGTGATGGTCGCACAGCCTTGTGAAAATATTAGCAAACTTTGAATCATATACTTGAAATGGGTGAATTATATGGCATATGAATTATATTCATTAAAGCTGTTAAAAAATGTGGTAGAAATGGACAGTGTTAGTGGGCGGCAGTAGGAGCAGAATTCTTATTTTTTATATCAGGGAATATAAATAGATATCTAGAATTGATAAATTTAAAACTAGTGATATAAGGGTTGCAGTTGGTTAAGCATCCTACTCTTGGTTTCAGCTCAGGTCATGATCTGAGGGTCGTGAGATCGAGCCCCAAGTCAGGCTCCGTGCTGGGCATGCAGTCTGCTTGAGATTCTCTCCCTCTATCCCCTCCCCTGCTGCTTGTGCTCTCTCTCTCTCTCAAATAAATAAATCTTAAAAAAAAAAAAAATAACTAGGGATATAAGATTAGTAGGAAATAGAGAAGCAACTACCTGGAGGACTAAATTTAGAAATTGGCAAAAACAAAACAAAAGCCCAAACCCCCCAAAACTCCAAAAACAAAAAGCAAGTGTCTGGAAAGCGGTAGAATGGGGAGGGCTGGCTGGAGCCGAGAACTATTGCTTTTCATTTTGAATTCTTTATTATCCATATTTTAAAAATGTGCGTCACTTGAAATTTTAGGAGACTATAAAAATATACATAAAATTATTGCGTACGATAATTCTTTCCCTCCCATAGATACCCATTCTTCTTCTTTTTTTTTTTTTAAAAGAGCATGGAGCCCGACATGGGACTTGATCTCATGACCCTGAGATCAGGACCTGAGCCGAAACCAAGAGTCACATGCTTAACAGACTGAGCCACCCAGGCGCCCTAATCTTATCCATTCTTTAGGCCGAATCAGCTTCATCTCAATGACTCCCAAGCATAGGCATAGACTGTGGAGTCCTTTCATTACATAATGAAGAGACTGCTCTTGGAGCTATATTACCTGGGCTTGGCTTTAACCTGTCAGGTCTTTATTTAGCTTTGCGAAATGAATGTCGTTTTGCCAGCGTTATAGTTTTGATTAGTCATTCATTTGTTCATTCCTTCATTTAATGTATATATTTCTTGAATACCCATCACAGTGCTAGGAACTGGGGATATCCTGGTGACAAGGACACCCGATCCCAAGGAGCTCTTACTCTCTTGGGAAGACACAGTAGTCACTAGACAATTATAAGGTGATGGACATAAAGGAGGGCACTCTAGGAGTGCATGGAAGGGGAACCTAGAATCTTGGAAGTCAGCAGGGCTTTCTGGAGGTGGTGACTTGAAATCGGGATCTGAAGGATGAATAGAAGCTAGCCTGGTGAAGGGGATTCAGGAGGGGACATAGCAGCCTTGGGAGAATGGCTGCCATGTAGAATGCAAAAGAGGGGATTAAGGGAATGTAGGCAGAATGACAGACCCCCAAAGATGTCCTTGTCCTAATCCTCGGGACCTGTGAACATATGACTTTACAGGGCAAAGGTTCTGCAATGTGAGTAAATATAGGACCTCAAGATGGGGAGCTTATCCTGGATTACCTAAGTGGCCCCATATAATCATAGGACTTTTTATAAGGAAAAGAGGAGGCGGTAAGACCCCTTTATGATTTCTGATCTCCAGAACTGTACAATAATACATTAGAGTTATTTTAAGCCTCCAGATTTGTGGTAATTCTTTACAGCAGCAATAGGAAACTGATAATGGAAAGAAGGCTGGAGAAATAGGGAGGGACGGGAGGATGAAGTTCCCTGGATGCCACGTGAAGGAGTTTGGACTTTATTCTCAGGGCAGTAGGAGCCTTGAAGGGTCATACTTGTGTTTCAGAAAGATTGCTTCAGGCAAAGTAAGGGGGAAGTGGGGGGGGGGTGGGTGGCAGGACCAGGTCTCTTCATGAACCTGCTAGCGTGGACTCTTCCACACACTGCCCTGGACGGTCCTTTCTCTGGTGACGGTCCCCTGGTGTTGGCTCAGCAACGACCCTGACTTCTCTATGTCAGAAAAGACCGAGTACTCCATACTGAGCTTTGAGCCAGGAAAAGAGAGACGGATGGACGGGCGCAAGGAGTGAAAGTTCCCAGGGCTGGGGCAGCCTCGGCTCCAAGAGGAGGTTTTCTCACCTTGATTCTCCACGTCCTTCAGGGGGTCCACCCCTGGAGACAGGATGAAAAACATGGGTGTGGCTGGTCCTGATTCCTCAAATGAGGTCGCAAAGTCTGGAGCTCTTCCCACCACGTATTGGCTTCCCAACTTCTCCTCGACAAAATCTCTGCCGGGAAAGAAGTACACACACGTGTATCCATCACAAAACTGTGACACTTGAGACAGGGAGGCCTACAGACATGGCAGAATGTACTCAAGGTCATGGGCTTGGTAGTTAGTTACAGAGTTGGGGCCAACTTCCGGTTCCCTAGCTGTTAAGTCGATGCTTAGAACCTGTGCCGCTATTGCTGGCCTGCTGTCCTGGATCAGGGCTCGTTCTGAATCCCCATCCGACCATGTCACTGCCAAGTCCTCTGGGAAGCCTGGGTGTCCTGTCCCATCACCACCATCTGCTGGAAGATGGCCAGGATCAATGCCTTCTGGAAGCTTGCAGACAGCTACATCCTTCATACTGCTTATCCCTGCAGTCCTCCTTCCCTGCTCAAGATTTAAGGCCTTCCGCCTTCCTATGCTCTCATGCTCCTATCTCTGTTTCATCTTATTCCACTTACCAATGTTCATTTCTAAACCTTATAGCTGCAACCACTTATTGGTCATCTGGCCCAACTCTTGGCCTTAACTCTTCCCCAAGGACACTATTCTCTCTGTAGTCTCTTCTGTTGGGCTCATTTCCTGCCTCTGACCTACCTCAGGACTGAGAGTTGGGATCACTTTCCTCCTCACTGATGACTGCTGTTTCCAAACCATGACTTCTCCATGCCTGGGGGCTGTGGACACCACGTTCCCCTGGCTGCATCACCACGACCCCTGCACGTCGATGTCACCTACTATTCCACCATCACTCTCCTCCTTCCCTGAACACTTGACTCATGGACCATCTCCACCAGCCCGAGTGACATCAATATCCATGTGGATAATCCTCCAGATTCTTAATCTTCATATCTTCCCCCATTCAGCCACCTGAATTCATGGCCACACCTTCATCCTTGTCATTACTTGAGGACTTTTTCTATACCTGAAACCTTAAATTGAAACATCGCACCCTCTGACTAAAGCCTTCTATCAGCAATTCAACAACTAACCCTAATTCCACCTCTTGTTTGCCTGTATTGGTGTCATGACAAATGCAGGATTTTCAGTATTGTGGTCTCCCTGTTTTCGTTTTTAAAAATCAGCCCCTTACTCAGGCACCTGGGTGGCTCAGTCAGTTAAGCATCTGACTCTTGATTTCGGCTCAGGTCATGATCTCAGTATCAGGCTCCACACTCAGCTTAAGATTCTCTCTCTCCCTCTGCCTCTCCCCCTTACCCCCTTTCCTGCATGCTCTCTCTCTCTCTCAAAAAAAAAGTTAAAATAAATAAGTAAAATAAAATCATCTCCTTACTCTCTTCACTTCTTTCCTATACAGTGTAGACTCCATGGCCTATAACCTTAAAAAACAAACAAAAAACAACTTCTTGAGGTACAACTGACATACCATAAAACCTATCTATTTTAAGTATACTATTCAATAATTTTTGATCAATTTACTGAATTGTACAGCTTTCACCATAATCCAGTTTTAGAACACTTTCATCATGCCAATAAGATTGCTCCTGCCTACTCTAAGAATTACTGTTCCCACCATCCAGCCCCAGGCAGCTGCTAATCTTTCAGTCTCTATAGACTGCATGACTTATGATGTCCAGTCATTATCTCGCCAATATCCTCACCCCCCACCCCTTGCCTAACTCATACCCCGACACGCCAGCTTGAACTGAGCCACACTCTGGACCAACTTAACTCTGCATCTACACCTGGGTTGTTGGATGTTGCTGTGGAAAACCATCCGATGGTGAAGACTGGTGCCATTACCAACATAGGATCTTAACTAGGGGAACCCTCAATGCTGCTTGGAATTCTTTGGGTTTTGCTGGTTGGCCTTCTCTCCCACTTGTCACAGACTCTATTTCAAACTCCGCATCCTCCTCAAATTCCAACCCTGCCACCTCCTCTGGCACACAGACTCAACTGATGACCTTGCTCCCGACTTCTCAGAGAAAATAGAAGCCATCACACAAGATCCTCCTCAGTTTTCTTCATTCTTCTACTACCTCAGCTACAGCCTCAGCTCTTTCTCTCTCCCTTCTTTGTGGTCAGAGAGATGCTCTTCCTTTTTTTTTTTTTTATATGAAAAGATATTCATTGTCATTAGTCATTGGGGAAATACAAATCTAAACCACAATGAGATACCACTTCACACCCATTAGGATGGCTATTATCAAAAGAAGAAGAAGAAGGAGGAGGAGGAAAAGAAGAAGGAGAAGGAGGAGGAGGAGGGGAGGGTGGGGAGGGGCAAAGATTTTCTTCCTGCTGTGGATGATCCTTCTGCCTATTCTCTGGGTACCATTATCTCTCACCACATCAGGTGTACCCAGCATCCTTCTCAATGCTGATATCAAAGAGCACTCTTTCTAAATTGTCCACTTAGATATTAAGAAAATACGTGGCAAACACAGAGCCATAGGCCTTGTGGGATTTGGGATGTTGGTACAAAAGCTCCTGTTACTAGGAACACGTGACCTTTGTGCTCAGCTCTGCTAGTTGGGCCATGCTGAGACTCCCCCATGCCTGCCCTGGGGTTCCCCACTCTCCCGTGTCCCATACCGCATGGCGTAGGTCATCCGGTCCGGCCGCATGGCTCTCATCATGCAGAGGCGCTGCAGGGCTGTCTTGTTCTTCCACTCCTGTGGAAACTTCTCCTTCTCAGGACATTCCGATTCCACAAACTTTTTCCAGCTCTTGGCAGATCCCTCAATATCCCGATCCAGATTATAGAATCCTTCCATTGATGAAAGTGCCTGAGAAATTTTAGAGAATCTTGCTCTGAAATGCAGTTTCTCCAGAAAGCTGTAATTTTCATTGTGTTGGGGGAGGGGTCAAGGAACAAGATAATAGTGTAGATATAATTCCGTCTCATTCATACTCTTGTCTGGAATCTTGGATCTTTCCCCCCAGCTAAACTCAAGGAAGCAGAAGGGTATTGATTCAAGTCACCATCAGCAAACTGCACCAATAACATGCAAGATTTAGCAAATAAAGTGTTTGGATTACTAGTAGCAGCCGAGATTGAGCAGCACTTGCCTGCAGGGTATTGCCTGGATGGAGGGACAAGAAAGGATGCCATGAATTTTCTGGTCATGGAGCCCAGACCTTTTAAGTCTCTGACTCCTTCCTTTCAGGACTCACTCCGCTGGCAACTCCTGTCAAGTTCTCTCTCAAGGCGTCCCTAGCATCATTGACTTTGTGTTAATGCCAACACTAAATTTTCCATGAGTTGCCTGTTTCCATAAGAATGAAGCACAAATGCGTAACTTGGTAATCAAATGTCTTCATTTAGTGCTTCCTTCCGATCCATCCAGTGAACCGGGCATCCTGCTTCCCTTCTACTCTGTCCAAGAGTATCTGTGGCCAACCTTGGAGCTGTGCTAGACTCATTACCAACTCAACTCCCCGTTTACTCTACTTCCACCATGTGAGAGGTCCTTGTTCTTTCCTCCCCCCAATTCCACTCCTTCCTTTTCTCGTGCTGGTCCTGATTAGTAGGTGTTAAGGTCCTACAAGTTGTTAAAGTCCCGTTCATAATCAGCAACCTCTCTCAGGTTCATCCTCTCTAACCTAGAACACAGAACCTTCCCATCCTCCTTGTGTGTGCTACTTGGAACTACCTGTGGAGTTGATATCTTTAGTAAAGGGTCTGACTCAATTTTTAGATGTTTGATTGCGATGGCTTTAAAGTCTTATCCCTCCATCTTCCTTTTCTGCTCCACATCCAGGCAAGCTGATAAGTGAGCGTTGGCACTCCCTCCTCTGGTGTTGGAGGGAAGCTGTGGCATGTAAGCTCCTGCCCATGTACAGGAATACTCACCCTGGCCCCAACCCTAAACTACCAAAAAACTCCAAGGGGGTCTCCTTCCTCGGCTCCCCCAAGCCATTTTCAGACTGCTTGCGAGCTCCTCTGCTCTCCCAGAAAGACTCATTATGTGAGTAATAAACTCTTTAATACTCTCTTGGTATGTGTGTGGCATCATCAGTCTTGATATCAGAATAAAATTTTGGGTGGGGTTTCTTCTCATTCCATTTCTCCAGAGTGCCCACATAAACTTTAGTCACTTGGGACATTTATCTGCAATCTTTCCATGATTACTCAACTCTGCTTGTATGTTTGGTCTCTCAATGAGATTAAAAGCTAGACTATGTCCAAACCACCTACCACAACGCCATGAATTTTAAGGATCCCAATACATTCTTGCTATTTGAATTCATTCATTCATACATTCAATTCAACATTTATTGAATGTCTACTACATGCCAGGTACTTGGGAATACAAAGGAAAACAAGAAAGGACACATGCCTTTCAAGGAGCTTGCAGTCCTAAGTTAAGGAGAAAGAGGAGACGAGGGAAGCCTTAGTAGGTATACAGAATTCAGCTGGGCAGAGACAGAGATAAAGAGAAGGGAAGGGCATTTTGTAGGGTGGGGTCAACAAGAGTCAAAGTCTGGAAAGGGAAGAGTGTGGGACATGTCAGAAAGCAAGGTGACTGCAGGAGAGGAGTCTTACCAGTGACCGGGGGCAGGTAAAGCTGGAGAAGGACAGAGACCCTTAACCTGGGCTTGCCTCGGCTCGTTTCCCATGCGGATGAACCCATGTCCTGTCTTTATGTGCCCTTTCACATGGGCTCCGTGGTCCCCCAACTTCACCCTGGCCACTTAGCAGGGGATGGGCATAACTCGTACTGAGAAGTGGGGTGGGGAGCGGTGTGAAGGATGGAGAAGGGAGCGCCAGGAGTCGAAGGTTCTGGTCTCGGGCCACCTCTTAGGAGCCTCTTGTGACTCAGAGATTGTTTTTAAACCTTTGTGGGCTTTGATTTTCTTATTTGGAAAATAAGGCCAAGTCATCCTTGTCTGCATAGCTCATATTCTAATGCAGATACGAGTGCTTTGAAGCCCTCCCTGGTGCTTTCTTGGGGTGCCTGCAGTTACTGAATCACAGTTGCTGGTGTACTTGTCTGCCACTTCCCACAAGATGGTGAGTTCCCTGTGGGCAAGAACTTTCTTAGGCGGCTTTGTATGCCTTGGCCTTGCAGGCTGCTTGGCACTTAGAAAGTGCTCAATTAATAAACTTTGACATCTGTGTGGACAGCAGGAGGGCTCTTGACAGGCTGAGAAAAGCTGTCGCTGCTGTAATCACTTCTCTCTGGGCTGAGGAACTGGCTCCCATCTTCCTCCCAGCCTGCATCACCATTAACCCTTCTGAGCGCCCATTACCCCCTCCGGCGACACCACAAAACGGAGCAAATGACGCTCTGATCAGTGTCCCCAGCTGCTGCGACTGGGTCTGGGACGGACTTTCTTGAAGCTCTGGGTTGAACACAATGGCCCCATTTAATCTCCCAAATGAGGGAAAGGGATTTCTAGCCTTCTAATAAGCTAAATGGAAATGACTAATTAACCTAATTGCATTGGACTGTGTAGCAAAACACAACTGTGCTCAATTGGCATCCGGAGGGGTTGGGGAGAGGCTGACAGGGATGTGCATCACAGATGAGATTTTTATAATGAAGAAACAGAACATGCCCATTACCTTCAAGTTCAGCATTCGGCAAGACTTAAGATAAAAAAATCCTTACAGAGGGTAAACAATAAAAGCAGTGTTTTATCACCCAGATTTCACTCATTACCCTCTTATTAGTTCTTTTGGAGGGCAACAAGGCAATCAACCTTCCTCACAGATAGAATTAAAAGACATTTTTTTATCATGTCTTATTCAATCATATTTGTTTCTTTAGGCTGAAATCCAACCGAACACTTAAAAGGAGCATTTATCAAAGGCTTCAGGGATGTACACGACACACTGCGTTCTGTTTCATCTGCTCACATCTGGCCCTGTGCTTGAGTTGGACGGGTCTGGACTCTGCTGCTCCCCGTAACACGATTCACAGAAAGAGAGAGAAAACTTCACGCATTTCTAAAAGCCTTTGAAAAGCCAGAGGAGCCTAGCCCACAAAACCAAACAAAAAAGCAAAGTAAAGCAAAGCAAAGCAAACAATCAGTCTTGTGAAAAGAGAGATGGAACCAGGTGGCACAGAAGCTTCGGAGTGGAGTAACGTAAAATGAAAATAGTAGGGAGTGGCTTTGAATCCTTTATTCTTTCTGACTTTTGCTGCAGAGGGTTTTGTGGGATAATATAGACAAAGGCAACTGGACTTGATCCAAACTCACAATTCCTCAACACTTTTCCTTCAGTGGGCAAATGCCATCAGGCATGACCCACATCAATCACAGCGTACGTACACACCACAGCTGGGTGATGAATAATCGTAAATCTTAGGCGTGAACTGTGTTCCCCAAAAAGACATGTTGGAGAAGTAACTTCCCAGACTTGTGGATGTGACCTTATATTTGGAGACAGGGTCTTTGCAGGTGCAATCAAGGTAAAATGAGGTCACTAGGGTGGGCCCTAAGCCATTATGACTGGTGTTCTTATAAGGAGGGAAGATGCGAAGAGACACAGAGGGAAGATGGCCACGTGAAGACCATGGGGATGGGCTGAGTCTGCCACAAACCGAGGAGCACCTGGAGCCACCAGAAGCTGGAAGATGCAATGGAGGAACCTCTCCCAAGAGGCTCTGGAGGGAGCATGACTCTGCAGACACCTTAATTTCAGACTTCTAGACTCCAGAACTGCGAGAGCACCCAGCTTGGGGTGCTTTGTTATGGCAGCTCAAGGAAACTAGCTACTGCAATCAGTTCACGTTTACTGACCATTCACTGTCTGTTCGACTGAACCCTGTGAGGTGGGTATGATGACGGCCATTTTGCTGATGAGGAATGAAAAGTTCAGAGGAATAAGATAATATGCCAGAGGCCACAGACACTCAAACTTGAACTTGAACCCAGGAATGTCTGACTCCAGAGCCTGTGTTAACCAGTCCATCATTGCAGCAGTTCTGCAAAGGGGCTCATTCAGAACTGATTTCCAGAATTTATCTTCCATAAGGGCATCAGACTAGGAGGCACTATTCTCAACTCTAGGTCTACACTGTCCAACAAGGTTGTCAATGAGCAGGTGAAATTGGCTCATGTGACTGAGGAACTGTGTTTTTAATCCACTTAATTGTAATTATTTTAAAATTTAGGTTTAGAAACTGGAACTTGCTTTCATAGTTGGAAAACTTTTAAGTATGTTTGGAACAACTGAGGTATAGGAATCAATGATTTTAAATCTAAATTTTAGGAAATCTAAATACTTTATCAAGTATTTTTTTAAAGAATTTTATTTAAGTAATCTCTACACCCAATGTGGGGCTCAAACTCACAATCCTGAGATCAAGAGTCACATGCTCCACTGACTGAGGCAGCCCAGGTGCCCCTTAAATATTTCCAATGAAAATTTAACATCTGAACTGAAATGAGCTATTAGTATAAAAAATACACACCAGAATTCAAATACAAAAATATAAAATATTTCATTAATAATTTTTATTACAATTGCATATGAAATGGTAATTTGGCTACACTAGGTTAAAGAAAATACATTATTAAAATTAATTTATTTCCTTTTATATTTTTCAACGTGGCTACTAGAAAATTTTATTTTTTTTAAAGATTTTATTTATTTGTCAGAGAGAGAGAGAGCGAGCACAAGCAGGGGGAGTGGCAGGCAGAGGGAGAAGCAGACTCCCTGCTGAGCAAGGAGCCTGATGCAAGACTCGATTCCAGGACCTGGGATCATGATCTGAGCCGAAGGTAAACGCTTAACTGACTGAGCCACCCAGGTGTCCCGAAAATTTTAAATTACATATGTGACATGCATTATATTTCTTTCAGACAGTGCTACTCTAGAGTATGTCAATTCATTCATATCTTATGTAGCCTAGGAAAGTTGATGGTTTTCTACACATATCTTCACAAATCTCTGCATTTATTATGATTTTTCTTAGGCATTTTAGAAGTTGTGCATGGGGTTCTTCCTTATTTCTTTTCCAATGTAGTGTTCCTCTTCTTATTTGCCAGATGGAGCCCAGGATGACAAATGCAGTTAATAGATGAAAGTCAAATCACACCTTTATTATTTTGGCCAGGAATCAGCAAATTACAGCTTGCAGACCCAATCTGGCCCACCACCTGTGTTTGTAAATAAAGTTTTATTGGAACTCAGCCATTTCCATTTGCTTCCGTATTGTGTGTGACTTTGGCAGAGCTGAGTAGTTGTGACAGAGTCTGGCCCTCAAAGCATAAATATTTACTATGTGACCCTGTACAGAAAGTTTAATGGATCTTGATTTAGATACAGCCCTGATTTAGCTACAGATGATGAAAAGAATAGCTGCAGACTCTGAAAAAGAAGTTAGAAAAATATTTTGGGCAATGGCGGCATGAGTGGAATTAGCCTTGAATTTCCTAAGATGGTCCCTTTGAAGAGGAGAGCATGCGTATAAATATTAAGTTCTGGGCTTCCGTTATAAAGTAAATCAACTTGGATGGCTCTCAAGGGAATTATGCTCCACGAACAAGCCAGTCCGCAAAGGTTCCATACTGTAGGATTCCATTTACGTAACATCCTTGGGAGGATAAAATTATACAAATGAAGAATCGATTAGTGGTTGTCAGGCATTAGGGGAGGGGGCAGGTTGTTCTGGTTAAAAAGGGCAACATGAGGGATCCCTATAGTGATGGAATTTTCCGTATCTTGACCAGGGTGGTGGTTACATGAATCTTCACATATGAAAACCTAAACACACATACAGACACACAGGTGCATAAAAACTAGTGAAATCACAGTAAGATTAGTGGATTGTATCAATGGAAGTTTCTTGGATGTGATGTTGCATGACAGGAATGCAAGATGTTATCACTAAGGGATACAGGGTACCAAGGATATTTCTCTTGTTTCTTATAATTGCATGTGAATTTATATTATCTCAAAAATTTAAACAAATCAATAAAAAAATATAAAGAGAAAGAGAACCAATCCTATCACTTTAGACTCCTTCTTCTTTGTTCTATGAACGGTGTAGAAGATGGAACAAACATGGAAGATCACAAACAGGGGTCATTCTGTGTAGATGCCAGAGCTCCCAGAGCACCAGCACCTGCTGTGGGTACTCATTCAGGTGTGGACCTAACAGCTGTCCACGTGGACAGCAGGCCAGGCCTCTGTGGCGGGTGGTCACTTCGTTAACGTTACTGCCCGGCATCATGTCACACCCTGTGCATGCATGCATGGTCCCTACGGAAAGGAGCTTATGGTTTGTGATCTTTTCATAGAATAACGTTCGTAGAATCCCAACTAAACTAAACTGCACAACATGGGGGCACCTGGGTGGCTCAGTCCTTAAGCGTCTGCCTTCGGCTCAGGTCATGATCCCAGGGTCCTGGGATGGAGCCCCGCATTGGGCTCCCTGCTCAGTGGGGTATCTGCTTTTCCCTCTGCCTCTAACCCCGCCCCTGCGCCCCACGCCCCTGCTGTGTGCATGCGCATACATGTATGTTCTTAGGCGGCTTTGTATGCCTTGTATTCTCTGTCGCGCAAATAAATAAAATCTTAAAAAAATAAGCCGCACAACATGGCAAGAAAATGGGCTTTGCATTAAAGGGGAACAGATACCACCTACCTCCTGGGTGAACGTGAGAAGAAAATGCATTTCGAAGGTGCTCAATAAATGTGAGCTATTACGAACCACTGAGAATCTCAGGCTGGAATGCATCCCCTGCTTTGAGGCTGAGTTGGGACTCACATTGATGTGCCTGAACAGAGCTTGGCATCTGTCTGCTTCCTGGAAGCCCTGTTGCAGGACGCCCGCGCCGGCCCCAGGGCCTCACGGAGGGGTCCACATGCCAGCCCTAAGCGCAGGCAGGCGCAAGGCAGGGAAGCTTGCACGATCTTACCGCTTCCCCACATCCTGGAGGCAGAGCGCTTAACTTGCATGTACCTGCTTCTCTACAGAGCCTTCCCAGCAGGCCCGGGAACAGTGAGCTCTGCTGTGGGGGGCCAGGTAAAGGCATGCACCTATGTTTAACACAGCTCTGTGCGAGAACCCCCAAAGGCAGCCCTGCTGACTTCATGGGGAAAAACTCCAAGACATGAGAACCTGACTTATTCCTGGGGGCCTTTTCTACTGACCTTGATGCCACCCCAGGCCTGATGGGAGAGGAAGCCCACGGGACTGGTGACGCCCGTCTGTCCTGGAGATCGAAGCAGGAAATCCAGCTCTGCCGCATCAACTTCCCCGTTCATGAGGAGAATCTGCAATGTAGAAGAATGGTACCACATTTCTTTAGGGGGTGGGAGTCACAGGGTTCTGGAGATCTTGGGGTTGGCACTCAGGGTAATTATTGCTGCTTTGAACCCCCTAGAGCTTGCCACCAGTTTTGGTTGTTGAAAGAGGGTGGAGTGGAAGAAATTGGGTATCTGTGCAAATCACTCCTGGGTGCGTGTGTATTCGCCCCAAATAACCAACCCTAAACCTTGGTTAGCAAGCATTTTGTGTATCAGTCCTAAATGCCATGGAGTACATCCCCGCAATAGAATTAAGAAGATGACACATACAAATGACATGATTTGAGGAGAATGTCGAAGTCACATGTGGATATACGCAAAACAGAAATGCATAAATGAATCAATAATGCGAAAGGTTCCAGAATAGGGGAGTGGCCAGCAAGCAGGGGTGAGGAGATTAATTTGATTAAACCTTCTATATATGGTTTTGAATTGGGTGTTGGAGAAACTAAGAGGTGGAACTATCTAGGCAGGGAGGGAAGGTGCTCTGGGGAGAGGGTGAGGAATGGGCAGAGGCTAGGAGGGGGAGTTGGTGAGGAGTGTGCAGGGGAAGGTAGAGCGAGCTCTAGAGCTAATGATTCTCACCGAGAGGTGCGTGGGGAATTGTCCATCCCCCTTTAAATGGTGTTCTGTGCTCAGAACAGATGGGAATGCTTACTAAGAAATGCTTACTACAATAATTTGGCAAGTTTGAGGAAAAGTCTCTAAGGGGGGAAAAAGGCCTGGTAAAATGAGGTTAAAATATTTATGAGGAGAGAATAGCGAAATCTAGGGTTGGAAGCTCCTTGGGGCCTGGGGGCAATGAGTGTCAGGAGGGAAGATGCTGGGGTTCAAGTTTTTTTTTTTTAAGTAGGCTCCACGCCCAGCATGGAGACCAACGTGGGGCTCAAACTCACAACCCTGAGATCAACACCTGAGCTGAGATCAAGAATCGGATGCTTAACTGACTGAGCCACCCAGGTGCCCCCAAATTAAAATTTTTTAAAAAGTAATCTCTGTGCCCAACGTGGGCTCAAACTCACAACCCCAAGATCAAGAGTTGCATGCTCCGCTGACTGAGCCGGCCAGGTGCTCCAAGTTCTTTTTATGATGGCCACACTCATCTGGGCTGGAGAGGGAATACAGAGGGTAAGGGGGACAAGCCACACTACCACTCCCCCATGCATTCAGGCTTTGGAACATGCAAAAAGAGTCAGCCCAGAAGTGATCACAGACTGTCTGGTGTCTAGAATTGAAAGAGGCCTTCAAGATAATCTAGTGTGTGCTCCCAATTAACTTATGGAAAAAAATTCCCAATCCTAAATGATTAGAGGGATAAATGCAAGAAAATAAGTTTTCTTGGCTTTTTGAAGTTGAGAATAAGTGGAAGACAAGGTTTTTCTCATTAACACTGGAAGTTCCTGATGCACCCAAACCCTTGAGAATCAGAGTTCTTAAGGGCCTCTTCAAGGCCAAGGCTGCCATGGCTATGGAAGGACATTTGTAATTTCTTATTCCATGGGAAGTTTGGGACATTAAACCCGCATCTCTCAAGGTAAATAAATAATGAGGATGCTGTAAATTTCTTACAGCATCTCAAAAAGTATCTAGTTATTTGAATGGCCACTGAGTTCCATTGTTTATGCCAGTTTGGCACAAACTGGTAGGCTGCTGGAGGGCTATGTTGGGGACGAGCTTAGGTAATCCGAGGAAAACAAGAAGTACAACAGTTGATCAACCATGGCTGCCATGAGTGGGACAACAGTGAGGCAGGACGCATGCGCCATGTTGGACCTTCTTCTCCGGTGCCTCTGCTTAGAGCCAAACTGTCTTCACATTCTATGGGAAGCGTTGTGAAAAGAAGAAACTTTCTTTACACCTGCTGGTTGGGCACTGGAAAATGACCCCTTTTCTAGAAACTTCTTCAACCCACTTTTACCTGAAAGGTAAGCTGGGCAAGATAGGTCAGCTTGTCACACTCGAAGAGCCCACGGGTGGTGTACTGGTACACAGAGAAGGTGATGCTGTCTATCAGATTGGTCACGCGCTCCTTGAGGCTCTCATCTGGGGCAGCCTTCTCCACAGCCTTCTGGAAGACGATGCTGAACGCCTGGGGGCAGGAGGTTGGACACTGGTAATTGACACAGCTCTCTTTGTATATAGCTAGTAGACTGAACCTGTGAAGAACATTGTAATTTGCCAGCCACAGAAATGTTTTCCCAGCATATCCTGCCAAGAAGGGACCGTGGCAACAAGACAACATGCTATTAGCTCTTTTCTTAGTTTGCTTATATGAATTATTTACGTTGCCATGAAGTGGGCAAAGCTTTGAGGCATATAGACAAGAGCCTATAGTTTTGACCAGTGAAAAGTAACTATCCAGTAGCCCAAATCATTAAATTAGATCCAGTAAGTTTTGTTGGATAACTACCCCCAAAAAACACAGCCAACAATAACCAGTTGGGATTAATGATCCTAGCCAGTAAATTCCAGATTTCTTGATGGTAGAACCAAAATGTGTTGGGCAAATTTGTCGTCTTAAAGGACCCCTTGTAAACATCCTAGGCACTCAGAATATTTTTAAATAATTATTTTTCCATTTGGGAATGATCAGAATCTCATGTGTTGTTTTTCTTCCTATGAACTGTGCATTCATTTGGAGAGTCCACGTACACGTTCCTTATTTCCTGATAGACCCTTCCCTCAATCAGGGAGCAGGGAGCATAGCCTGCTTCGGCTACACTTTCTGAACATGAAGGCTTTTGTATGAAATACCAATTTACATGAATCAATTTTTCATTATTTTAAAGTATACAGCATTTATAAAAGTAAATATTAGTAATGCTACATTTTGAATGTTATATTTATACAGCACATCATTAAAGAAAATCGAAATCAAGCTATCATTGGGCCTTTTCAATTCATGGCTAAGCAGATTTCCAGTCTTTTCTCTATTTTCCTTTAGTGGCTTCAAAAAGAAAATAAAAAAATTCTTATGTCTTTCTAACACCAGGTATTTGAACCTCAATGGAAATGATATAAGATCTGTGTCTCGATATTTCCTCGTTTGGAAAGTGGGGGGCGGGGAATATGAATTCCTCTATTTCATAGTACCATGGTATTTCTTGTTACTAAAACCCTTGCAGCCTTCCTTCTTCATTCAGTGTTGAGGACTGCAGCAACATCTTCTGACCACCCTCAACCCAATCCCCTGGGATGTTTCCCTGCACCTGTAAGGCTGGGGATTGGAAGAACAGCTTGGTAGAAGCAGATCTTGCCCTGCAGTTCCACACAGACCAATTTGAGAAACTTCCCCTTGCAGAGTAGGTCTGTAGAGACCGCGTGGGTAGCTTTCCCCCCCAGTGGTTAGTGTGGTATTTTTTCCCCTAAAACTCTCTTTCTCGAAATGACAGCAATCGGTAAATAATTTCTAGTTACTAAGCTTAAACAAAGTGATTCGCAGGCCAGGAAAAGATCGAAAGAACATTTAAGGACCTAAGTACACTCAGCATTTTCTTTACACTCCACTAACTCTGGGTCACTTTTCCTTTTCGTCCTAAAAAGGACCCATTGTCCTGCTCTCACTTCCAGTGTCTGCAGAGCCCAGCGCTGGGCTGACTTCCATTTGCACGACCCCCCTTGGAGGTCGTCTGCTGCACACACAGTCTTATGGCTGGCTCCAGCCACCTCGTTGCCCTTCCAGGGCCCTTGTCCATTGCCTTGTGCCTAAGATATGTTTCATCTTGTCCTTTATCAGATTGTGGGCACACTGAGGTCAGGTCTCAGCAACTTTCTTCTCTTCCCTAGAATCCAGCCCAGCTCTTCCTGTATGGAAGTCACTAGAGAGATCTGTTAATGAATGACTGTGCCCACTAGTGCCCTGAAGAGCTTAGGCAGAGCATGAGAGATGCTCCAGACCAGGGATCTCAAACTCAAATGCCTCCAGGGGCCGGGTGTGTAAGACCAAATTGGGAGGGGGAGAACATTGTCACAGGGAGGCATGAGCCCATCTGGGAGCAGCCATCCCTTAGCTCTGGCAAATACGTGCCCTGCGTGGAGTGTAAGCTCAGTGTTGCCAAATCTTACAGACTTTCATGGGAGGCCAGAAATTTGGGTTTGTATGAAATCTCCTCACTTTTAAATCTTCACACCCAAGGAAGGTATATGAAAAGCCCTCTGAAAATAGGTCAACAGGCCTTCAGCTCTGTGCTCTTTGCTTCTATGTGATTCTTCCCTTCCCTGTCCCTTTGAGAAACCTCATTCCTCCAGCTGGGTCCCTCCATGTAAGGTGCATGACAGAGGGAGCTGGGCCTTCCATCAGTCCACAGGGAACCTCAGAAAGGTGCTGTCCTTCTCAAGACACCCTGAGCACCTGGCAAGTAAAGTCTCATTGACCCCTCTCTTTGCCTTGGGCTGAGTTTTGAAGAAAAATGGCAACCACGTAGGTTCCATCTTAACCATGTTATGAACTTCCAAGCTTGTTCACGACTGGCTCTTAAAGAGTTTTTGCTTGTATAAAAGCTAATAGACACATCTGAATATATTCCTGCTCAAAACAATTTAGAGGACTGGGATGTGTGGCCCCTGCTCTGAGAATGCCTCTCTTTTCTCTGGAACGACAACTATCGAGTCCAACCTCAGACCAAAGCCAAGACCACGGAGACTCCTGTGGCTGGT
Organism: Phoca vitulina; assembly: GCF_004348235.1. Taxonomy (NCBI): domain Eukaryota; kingdom Metazoa; phylum Chordata; class Mammalia; order Carnivora; family Phocidae; genus Phoca; species Phoca vitulina. The sequence goes on along the minus strand of NW_022589750.1, from coordinate 5,816,630 downwards.
TTTTCTTCAAATCACACAAGGCTTCGAAGTGTACTGTTGTTTTGGTGCCTCTGAAGACACTTCATCTCCTTATCATTAAGCATTTAAATCTGCTTTCAATGACCAAGCTGGTCGGCGATTCTTAATAACAGTATGGGGCCCCAAAATGCCCTCCTCCCCCAAATAGCACTTCCAATGATGAAACAAGCCTCTATCGGGATGCTCTTGCTGCAAAACAACTTACAACATCTTTGGGAACACATATTTTCATGAGTTTCATTTAATTTCTTTTCAACTACTCTCAGAACTAGGGAGCGATCTTGCAGTTATGAGGCTTACCATGCTAACTTTCATACTGTCTTAAAATATTTCATAATTCTTTCATCTGTTGCTTTGACCTGAATACAAGGTTAAGTATTAGATTTCTTTTAAAAACATAAAATATTATTATTATTATTAATTTTTTAGAGGGGTGGGAGGGGCAGAGGGAGAGAGAGAGAATCTTAAGCAGGTTCCACATCCAGAGTGGAGACCCTTGTGGGGCTCGATCTCATGACCCTGAGATTATGACCTGAGCCAAAAATCAAGAGTCAGACGCTTAACTGGTTGAGCCACCCAGGTGCCCCGAACCATAAAATATAAACACATTTCATGTAATCTGCAGAGACTCTGAGTTGAGGGAAGGGGACATGGAAATGGTTAAATGCCACCTGCAATTTAATGAGCTCCAGGTCCTGGAGACATTCTGATTTCTCACCTGCTCACCTCCATCCCCACACCTTGGCCCCCATATGGAAGTTTACCTTCCCAGAGTGAGCTGTGTGCTCTGAGTGTGTGTATGAGGGTGTAAGTGTGTGTGTCTATCCTCTGTTAAGTCAAACAAGGAGGTTGTTCAGAAATACCCCACTACCCCTGTTGCCGCTTCAACTGCAGTCTTTCCATGAACACCCTAGGGGAGAAAGATATACTTTTAGTGACTTGCTTAAAATTTATAGGGCTTTATTTTTTCATTAGTAAGTTAAGTTTAGTCAGCATTTACAATTTGCTAACATCTTTGGTTTAGAAATATTTCAGCAACCATAAAGCAGTAGCTTTGAGGATATTAGGGTAATAAGACAAGTCACTTAAGGATGGGCTGCGATTATAGCCTGCTTTGGTCTTTAACTGGTATGAATGACATGCACATTTGATTGTCCCTCTATCATATTTTAAGATCTTTGGGGGCAGGGGTCACTTCTGATATTTCTTGGTCCTCCTCCCTGCCATCAGTAAGCTCAGCACCCACCATGTCATCTGTGCTCACTGAGTGAGTCAGGCATCTTCCGTTCCAGCCAAAGTAACCCGTGAGTCCTGAATGACCCAATTAAAGAGACGAAGATTGTAATGTTGGTCTGAAGGCACTGTAGCTGTCTTCCCAAACTTGTTCTGGAAGACCTGCCCTAGCTAATGAAGCCCACAGATAAGCTCTCACAGAGAGTTGTGGTGGCTATATTACGATGATTATGCAAAAAACTGCAGGTGTAAGTCACCTTGAGAGAAAACTGGTACATCGGGTGGATCTTGCTGAGGTCATTCATGATGAAGTAGAGCAGAGAGGCTCGGGCAGCTGCTGGCCGGTAGTGCTCTCGGGCCTCATTGATTTTCACTTCCATCACCTTGGCCTCTTGGACCTGTTAAGGAGGGAAACAGTGGTCCTTTGTTCCAACCAACCCATCAGCCTGGCCTCTCTGTGTCAATACACGTGTCTATGTGTGGGGGGCGTACGGGTCTGGGTGGGGATGGCAGCCAGAAGGCTGGGAAGCTGCCATGTTAATTAATTAATTAACTAATTAATTAATTTTTTGGAGAAAGAGAGCACATATGTGCTTGTGCATACTCACATTGGGGAAGGGGCAGAGGGAGAGAGAGAATCTTAAGCAGGCTCCACACCCAGTGCGGAGCCTGATGCGGGGCTCAATCTCACGACCCTGGGATCATGACCTGAGCCGAAATCGAGAGTTGGACACTTAACTGACTGAGCCACCCAAGTGCTCCATGCCGTGGTATTTTTTTAATAGTGCTTGAGTGAGAAAGGAGGCGACATACTCCATCTTTCATGAGGGTGAGAGTGCTAGCTCTTCCAGCCGGGAAGTGTGGGCCATGCAAGCTTCTGAGCTCCATTTCAAATGAGAAAGATTTCATGGAAAAAATATATATAACTTGAAAATAAATAAACTTATGTATGTATGTATGTATATATATATTTACATATATATTACTTGAAAATAAACCAGAATTCCAGGCAGTGAAAATCCAGTGAAGAGAGGAAGAAAAGATGGCGGAGGACTAGGGGACCCTATTTCAACTGGTCCCCGAAATTGAGCTGGATATCTACCAGACCACTCTGAGCACCCATGAAATCAGCCTGAGATGTAATAAGATCTGGATCTCTACAAACAGAATATCGCAGGCGGTTGGTTTCGAGGTACGAAGCGGGTAGCCGTGATTCTGCGGGCAGATATCGGAGGATAAACAGCAGCAGGAGGGTGCCTGGCCCTGGGGATCCTACACCGCCAGTGAGTGACAGCCTCACGCGCTGGGGACCGGGCACAGACTCGCAGACCGGAGTGGTGGGGAAAGGACTTTAGGGCAGCCCCAGGGTGGAAACCCGGAGCGGCGGGGTTGCGTGTGCCAACTGGGAGGGGCTGGCGGTTTTAGAAGCACAAAGGGCAGAGACCTGCTCCGACCTGGAGGCAGGACTGGGGGCACTGCAGAGGGGCGCACAACCCAGGACGCTGCAGTTTATAGCAGCACGGACAGAAACGGAGATGGTGTGGCCTGGAGAACTCACTGAAGAACAGACTGCGGTCTCTCTGCTCTGAGGCAGAGGGTTGGAAATGGTCTCTTCTGCTCTGACTCTCGGAAGAGACACGGAAAGCCGCCAGGGAAAGCCGTCAGAGAACAAAAGCCCCCAAAAACTGATTCCCACTGAAGCCATCCCCCGCCATAGGGGGGCAGGGCAACTCCACCCAAAGAGGGTTGCCTGAGTAACAGTGTGGCGGGCCCCTCCCCCAGAAGACAGGCTGGGAAAACAAGAGGCCAGCAACCCTAAGGTCCCAAGAAAACAGGTGCATCTTGCTTGGTTCTGGTCAATAATTTGGACTCTATACATTCCCTCAAACACCCATCAACAGAATGACTAGGAGGAGGAACCCCCAAAATAGAAAAGACTCAGAGATCATGACTTATGCCGCAGATTTACAAATGGATGCAGATATAACCAAGATGTCAGAGATGGAATTCAGGCTAGCAATTGTGAAGACAATAGCTAGAATGGAGAAATCAATTAATGGCAACATAGAGTCTCTAAGGGCAGAAATGAAAGCTGAATTGGCAGAACTTAAAAATGCTATCAATGAGATCCAATCCAATCTAGATAATCTAACAGCTAGGGTAAGTGAGGCAGAAGAACGAATAAGCGACCTGGAAGACAATTTAATAGATAAAAAGGGAAAAGAGGAGGCCAGGGAAAAACAACTCAGAATCCATGAAAATAGAATCAGAGAAATAAGTGACACCATGAAGCGTTCCAATGTCAGAATAATTGGAATCCCGGAAGGAGTGGAGAGAGAGAGAGGACTAGAAGATGTATTTAAGCAAATCGTAGCTGAGAACTTCCCTAATCTGGGGAATGAAACAAACATTTGCATCCTAGAGGCAGAGAGGACCCCTCCCAAGATCAAGGAAAACAGGCCAGCACCCCGGCATGTAATAGTAAAACTCGCAAATCTTAGAACCAAGGAAACCATCTTAAGGGCAGTTAGGGGGAAGAGATTCCTTATGTAAAGAGGGAGGAACATCAGAATAACGTCAGACCTATCCATAGAGACCTGGCAAGCCAGAAACACCTGGCAAGACATATTCAGGGTACTAAACGAGAAGAACATGCAGCCAAGAATACTTTGTCCGGCAAGGCTGTCATTTAGAATGGATGGAGAGATGCAGAGCATCCAAGACTGGCAGAAAATGAAAGAATATGTGACCACTAAGCCAGCCCTGCAAGAAATATTAAGGGGGGTTCTATAAAAGGAGAAAGACCCCAAGAGTCATATACAACAGAAATTTACAGGGACAGTCTATAAAAACAAGGTCTTCACAGGCAACATGATGACAATTAATTCATATCTTTCAATAATCACTCTCAACGTGAACGGCCTAAATGCTCCCATAAAATGGCACAGGGTTGCAGACTGGATAAAAAGGCAGGACCCATCCATATGCTGTCTACAAGAGACTCATTTTGAACCTAAAGATACATCCAGACTGAAAGTGAAGGGATGGAGATCCATCTTCCATGCCAGCAGACCTCAAAAGAAAGCTGGGATAGCAATTTTTATATCAGACAAATTAGATTTTAAACTAAAGTCTGTAATTAGAGACACAGAAGGACACTATATCATTCTTAAAGGGTCTATCCAACAAGAAGATCTAACAATTATAAATATCTATGCCCCCAACATGGGAGCAGCCATCTACATAAGCCAACTGTTAACCAAAATAAAGAGTCATGTTGATAACAATACTTTAACTGTAGGAGACCTCAATACTCCACTCTCAGCAATGGACAGATCATCTAAGCAGAAAATCAACAAGAAAACAAGAGCTTTGAATGATACACTGGACCAGATGGATCTCATAGATATATACAGAACATTCCACCCTAAAACAACAGAATACTCATTCTTCTCGAGCGCACATGGAACTTTCTCTAGAATAGACCACATACTGGGTCACAAATCAGGTCTCAACCGATACCAAAAGATTGAGATTATTCCCTGCCTATTCTCAGACCACAATGCTTTAAAACTGGAATTCAATCACAAGAAAAAAATTGGCAGAAATTCAAACACTTGGAAGCTAAAGACCACTCTGCTCAAGAATGTTTGGGTCAACCAGGAAATCAAAGAAGAACTTAAACAATTCATGGAAATCAATGAGAACAAAAACACATCGGTCCAAAACCTATGGGCTACTGCAACGGTGGTCCTAAGCAGGAAATACATAGCCATCCAAGCCTCACTCAAAAAAATAGAAAAATCCCGAATTCACCAACTAACTCTACACCTTAAAGAACTAGAGAAAAAGCAACAAATGATGCCTAAGCCATGCATTAGAAGAGAAATAATTAAAATTAGAGCAGAGATCAATGAATTAGAAACCAGAAACACAGTAGATCAGATCAACGAAAGTAGAAGTTGGTTCTTTGAAAGAATTAATAAGATCGATAAACCACTGGCCAGATTTATCCAAAAGAAAAGAGAAAGGACCCAAATTAATAAAATTATGAATAAAAGGGGAGAGATCACGACTAACACCAAGGAAATAGAAACCATTATTAGAAATTATTATCAACAACTATATGCCAATAAACTGAGCAATCTGGATGAAATGGAGGCCTTCCTGGAAACCTATAAGCTGCCAAGACTGAAACAGGAAGAAACTGACAACCTGAATAGGCCAATAACCAGTAACAAGATTGAAGCAGTGATCAAAAACCTCCCAAAAAACAAGAGTCCAGGGCCTGATGGATTCCCTGGGGAATTCTACCAAACATTCAAAGAAGAAATAATACCTATTCTACTGAAGCTGTTTCAAAAAATAGAAACAGAAGGAAAACTTCCAAACTCATTCTATGAGGCCAGCATTACCTTAATCCCCAAACCAGGCAAAGACCCCATCAAAAAGGAGAATTTCAGACCAATATCCCTGATGAATATGGATTCCAAATCCTCAACAAAATCCTGGCTAATAGGATCCAACAATACATTAAAAGGATCATCCACCACGACCAAGTGGGATTTATCCCTGGGATGCAAGGGTGGTTCAACATTCGCAAATCAATCAATGTGATAGATCACATTAATAAGAGGAGGGAGAAGAATCATATGGTCCTCTCAATTGATGCAGAAAAAGCATTTGACAAACTACAACATCCTTTCCTGATTAAAACTCTTCAGAGTATAGGGATAGAGGGAACATTCCTCAAGTTCATAAAATCCATCTATGAAAAACCCACAGCGAATATCATCCTCAATAGGGAAAAGCTGAGAGCCTTTCCCTTAAGATCAGAAACACATCAAGGATGCCCACTCTTGCCACTATTGTTCAACATAGTACTAGAAGTCCTAGCAACAGCAATCAGACAACAAAAAGAAATAAAATGTATTCAAATTGGCAAAGAAAAAGTCAAACTCTCTTTTCGCAGATGACGTGATACTTTATGTGGAAAACCCAAAAGACTCCACCCCCAAATTATTAGAACTCATACAGCAATTCAGTAATGTGGCAGGATACAAAATCAATGCACAGAAATCAGTTGCTTTCTTATACACTAACAACGCAACTGTAGAAAGAGAAATTAGAGAAACGATTCCATTTACAATAGCACCAAAAACCATAAGATACCTTGGAATAAACCTAACCAAAGAGGTAAAGGATCTATACTCTAGGAACTACAGAACACTCATGAAAGAAATTGAAGAAGACACAAAAAGATGGAAAAATATTCCATGCTCATGGATCGGAAGAATAAACATTGTTAAAATGTCTATGCTACCCAGAGCAATCTATACCTTCAATGCCATCCTGATCAAAAGTCCAATGACATTTTTCAAAGTGCTGGAACAAACAATCCTAAAATTTGTATGGAATCAGAAAAGACCCCGAATCGCCAAGGAAATGTTGAAAAAGAAAAACAAAGCTGGGGGCATCACGTTGCCCGATCTCAAGCTGTGATTACAAAGCTGTGATCACCAAGACAGCATGGTACTGGCACAAAAACAGACATACAGACCAGTGGAACAGAATAGAGAACCCAGATATGGACCCTCAACTCTATGGTCAAATAATCTTTGACAAAGCAGGAAAAAACATGCACTGGAAAAAAGACAGTCTCTTCAATAAATGGTGCTGGGAAAATTGGACAGCCACATGCAGAAGAATGAAACTCGACCATTCTCTAACACCACACACAAAGATAAACTCAAAATGGATGAAAGACCTCAATGTGAGACAGGAATCCATCAAAATCCTAGAGGAGAACAGAGGCAGTAACCTCTTTGACATCGGCCACAGCAACTTCTTTCAAGATACATCTCCAAAGGCTAGTGAAACAAAAGCAAAAATGAACTTTTGGGACTTCATCAAGATAAAAAGTCTGCACAGCAAAGGAAACAGTCAACAAAACAAAGAGGCAACCCACGGAATGGGAGAAGATATTTGCAAATGACACTACAGATAAAGGGCTGTATCCAAGATCTATAAAGAACTTCTCAAACTCAACACCCAAATAACAAATAATCAAGTCAAAAAATGGGCAGAAGACATGAAAAGACACTTCTCTGAAGAAGACATACAAATGGCTAACAGATACATGAAAAAACGTTCATCATCATTAGCTATCAGGGACATTCAAATCAAAACCACATTGAGATACCACCTTACACCAGTTAGAATGGCAAAAATGGACAGGAAAAGAAACAACAAATGTTGGAGAGGTTGTGGAGAAAGGGGAACCCTCTTACACTGTTGGTGGGAATGCAAGTTGGTACAGCCACTTTGGAAAACAGTGTGGAGATGCCTCAAAAATTTAAAAATAGAGCTACCCTATGACCCAGCAATTGCACTCCTGGGTATTTACCCCAAAGACACAGATGTAGTGAAAAGAAGGGCCATATGCACCCCAATGTTCATAGCAGCAATGTCTGCAATAGGCAAACTGTGGAAAGAGCTGAGATGCCCTTCAAGCGATGAATGGATAAAGATGTGGTCCATACATAAAATGGGATATTACTCAGCCATCAGAAAGGATGAATACCCAACTTTTATATCCACATGGATAGGATTGGAGGAGATTATGCTAAGTGAAATAAGTCAAGCAGAGAAAGACAGTTATCATATGGTTTCACTTATTTGTGGAACATAAGGAATAGCATGGAGGACATTAGGAGAAGGAAGGGAAAAATGAAGGAAGGGAAATCGCAGGGAGAGATGAACCATGAGAGACTATGGACTCTGAGAAACAAACAGGGTTTTAGAGGGGAGGGGGGAGGGGGGATTGGTTAGCCAGGTGATGGGTATTAAGGAGGGCACGTACTGCATGGAGCACTGGGTGTTATATGAAAACAATGGATCGTGGATCACCACATCAAAAACCAATGATGTATTGTATGATGACTAATATAACATAATAAAATTAAAAAAAAAAAAAAAGAAAATCCAGAGAAAACAGCATAATAGAATTTTCTGCTTTAATTTTTATGAAAGAGTTAATGTGTAAATTCACAAAGAGGATCTCTTTCTTTCTTTCTTTTTTTTTTAAACAAAAATGTAATTCCAGCGTAGTAACATTCAGGGCATATTAGTTCCAGGTTACAATATAGTGATTCCACAACTCTATACATCACCCAGTGCTCATCATGAGAAGTGTACTCGTAATCCCCATCAACTGTTTCACCCATCCTCCTACCCACCTCCTCTCTGGTGACCATCAGTGTGTTCTCTAGAGTTAAGAGTCTGTTTTTTGGTCTCCTTTTTTCTTCGTTTGAAACTCCACATATGAGTGAGATCATATAGTATTTGTCTTCATCTGACTATTTCACTTAGCATTAAAGTCCCTAGATCCACCCATGTTGCAAAAGGATCTCTTTCAATGGAAACATTTATTTTCAGAAAATTTCTTATCACAGGGAAAAATGAGAAAAGAGATCTTAGCATCAGAGAGAGATTCTGAAAGAACATGACACTAAATACAGACCTCAGTATGACCTGCCTTATGTTCTAGAAGAGTGAAACCAATGATAATTCATGAGAGTCTCAAAGGAAAAAAAACAATGACCCCATTTGAAGATGAGCTTGCAGTAAACAATTACAAACTTCAGAAGAAGTGTTAACAAAGCGGACAATTAGAAACCCTCCCTCCGCCCTCTCCCCCAAAATCCCAGAAGGATTAGCATTCCAAGAGCTGAAGATCGCTGAACAATCTATAACTATTAACTATTTCTGTTTAAGAGCAGTAGAGATGAAAGAAAGCATAAAATCAGGACATTGTAAGTAGGAAGACGTATTGCCTGAAAAAAACCATACAACTAACTAGGACTTCTAAAGATAAGAATTCAATTATTTAAATGAAAAACTAGTGCACAGGTTAAATAATGGACTAGCATTGGAAAGAGAATACATGAACTAGAAGACAGATCTGATGAAACTGCAACAAAAGCAGCTCAGAGAGAAAAGAAAGATGAAAAATATATAAGAGGTTGTGAGAGCTGGCAGACAGAATGAGAAGATTCAAAATACATCTAACAGAGGTAAGTAGAGAATAGGGAGAAGCAACAGTTGGAGCTATAATAGTTGAGAATTTTCCAAAATTGATGAAAGACCAGAGCTCATCATCATCAAAGAGAATTTACTATCCACAGGCCCTTGAAGAAATAATTATTTGCTTCAATTAGAAAATGATTGAATCCAAAAGGAAGAAACGAGGTCTGAGAATTTCTTAAATATATGGTTAATCTAAATAACAAAGGCCATAAAAAATGGCCACCTTGGGAATAGTAGGTAGAACTAAAATATAAAACAGTAACAGAAGATGGAAAAGGATGATCAAAGTATTCTAAAGTCTTTATATTGTTTGGAAGAGGCTAGATATATCACTTTATATTAGACTTTGTTAAGTCAATACAGATATTGTTAAGTCACATATAAAATGAAATATGATTTCATATATAAATGAAGTAAGATTCATCAATAAAATAAAACAATTGTGCAACACTGTTGAATCACAGATCTGTACCTCTGAAACAAATAATACATTATATGTAAAAAAAAAAAAAAGAGAAAGAAGAAGAAGAAGATGATGATGATGATGATGATAGCAGGAGGGGAAGAATGAAGGGGGGGAAATCGGAGGGGGAGATGAACCATGAGAGATGATGGACTCTGAAAAACAAACTGAGGGTTCTAGAGGGGAGGGGGGTGGGAGGATGGGTTAGTCTGGTGATGGGTATTAAAGAGGGCATGTTCTGCATGGAGCACTGGGTGTTATACGCAAATAATGAATTGTGGAACACTACATCAAAATCTAATGATGTAATGTATGGTGATTAACATAACATAATAAAAAAACCAAAGTAAATAACTTCAAAATCAGCAAAGGATAAAGAGGAGAATAAAGAAAAAGAAAGGAGGAAAAACTAAGCATGGTGGCTAGAAAACACAAATTAAGATGGTAGGAAGAAATTCACTCTATCAATAATGTTAATAAATGTAAATCGGTTAAATTCAGTAATTGAAGACATAGATTCTTGGAAGGGGCTGGACTGAACAAAAATCATACAATTATTCAGAATGGCGTTTTGAGATCCATATGTTTCAAGCTCACCTGGGTTCTTAATGCCGTCCATTAACTGTGTTTCCTGAGTCACCTTTCGTTCCTATTTTAGCAATTGCAAACCTTCACTCTGCTCCCCAAGCTACCTACCTCACCACCACTCCTTTACTCCCAGCAGGTGAACATGACTCATGCTCTCCCCGTTTATATAAAGACCAACAGAAGGAATCTCCTTCATTTCTGCCTCTCTTCTGATTCCTTTAAGTCTCTGTCTCCCTAGCTCAGTTGCCTACATGGATCCATGGACCATGGATCTCATTTCTAGACTCCTGTTTGTCCCCAGCCCCTATCACATTGGAGCTAGCTCTCCAACTTTCTATTTACTTTTTTAAAGATTTTATTTATTTGAGAGAGAGAGAGTGCACGAGCAGGGGGGAGGGGCAGGGCAGGCAGAGGGAGAAGCATACTCCCTGCTGAGCAGGGAGCCTGATGCGGGACTCCATCCCAGGACCCCGAGATCATAACCTGAGCCAAAGACAGATGCTTAACTGACTGAGCCACCCAAGTGCCCCTCTCCATCTTTCTAAAGAGAAGCTCACCATCTGTGGACCTGAATGGCATTTCCCCTTTCTTATGTACCCCACCGTATTAACCATTTCTTCTTTTTTCTGTAAATTCACCTTCTCTTCTTGACTACTGCTCTTCTTTTATAATCCATGCATCCTCCCAACTCCTGGCGAGGATCTTAGTACGCTCAGTCTCTCCCATCTCAGGGGATCCATGTCCTTCTTAAGTTACAATCCTTTCTCTCTCTCCCAGTTCACAGTTTGGCTTCTTTAAAGGGTTATTTATACTCACTTTCCCTTTCTCAGCTCCCATTTCCTCTCATTCTAATGTAGTCTGGCTTCTGCTTTCATGGAAATCATCCTCCCCAAGATCACTGATAACTCCTTTTTGCAAAGTTCAGTGGCCACATCTCAGCCATATCTCATTTGAGTCCTCAGCATCACTCAACACCACTGGCATGCCTTCTTGAAATGTTTTCTCTCACAATCCCTTATTTTCCCTGCTTTTCTTCTCATCTCTCTGCTCTATTCCACAGTTTACATCTTCTGTATTTCTCTTAATACGTATTAGTCTTCTTCCATGCTCTACTCCCAGTCTCATCATTGTGCACACATCTCCCCAGTGACTTCATCCACTCCTGGTTTCAATGACCAACTACTTGTTGATGACTGTAAGCACTTTATCACCAGCCAAGATCAGATATCCAGAAACCCATGGGACAGATCTATGTGAATGGCCCAGAGGCACTCCAAACTCAATACAACACAAACTAAAATAATAATTTCTTCTCATCCCTAAATCCATTTCTGCTCCCATCTTTCAGCTTTCAGCACCTTTACTTATCTAGGTGTTTATTTCCAGAACCTGAGACATTTCCTTGACCAAAACTTTTTTTTAAGATTTTATTTATTTATTTGACAGAGGGAGAGAGAGAGAGAGAGAGCGAGCACAAGCAGGGGGAACAGTAGAGGCAGAGGGAGAAGCAGGGAGCCCAATGCGGGACTCGATCACAAGACCCCGGGATCATGACCTGAGCCAAAGGCAGACGCTTAACCGACTGAGCCACCCAGGTGCCCCTAAAACTTTTATCCATATATAACCATATGTGAGTTGGGTTCTGTCCACCCCCCCCCATCTCTCTTGCCCAAGACAGTGGAACTTCTACATAATTATTGTACAAACTCTGCACCATCCTATCTAGAGATATGGAGGCCACAGAGAACCAGCAGTAAAACCTGGTGGTCACGTAGTGGCCATGGAGACGATGCAAGGCTGGACATCCCTGCTCTTACTGTCTCTCCCTCCAACCTCAATTGTCTGTTATCCCAGAGTGGGCATGAGCTGGTCTACCTGCCCCCATCATTACTTTTCATTTTCCCTGCCCTGTCCCTACCCGGAACAGAGGCTTTGATATTTGGAGAGGTCCCAATAATCTGACAAAGAGTGTATTCCCTCCAAGGTGTGTTGTTACAGTACTGAGTGGTATCCTGCTCAGAACCAGGGTCTTAATTGTTCCTCTAATCCAGGAGCAGGGCTGGGAATGTTGTTAAGCCTGCGTAGGACAACAGCCTGCCCACAAAGGGTGAGAGGCTCGGACACCCTCAAGTCCTGTCTTCCAGTCCCCCACAGGGGAAATAAAAGCGTTCCAAACATTGTGGGATAAAGGAAGGAAGCTATCTACTGCATCATCTCCCAGGATGACAACCGTTTTTGAGAGCTGAGCTTCCTGAGAAGTCACTGAAATTCCCTCATGGCAATTGGACTTGTGAGATTTTTGCAGGCTGGTGGGTTTTCTCAGGGTGCAATCATGCCGAACCAGCCAACACTCACAGCAGTGGGACGCCTTAACTTCGGGGCAACCGCACACACTGGCTAAGGATGAAGTCTGAGCTACCATCCCCCGCGTGGAAGACGAGGCTGGGCACAGACTTAATGCTCATCAAACGTCTGTGGAGTTGAGTTGTCAAATGCACCTCCCAGAAGGCAGGAACTCCCTAACACAGGGTGTGAGCTGGTCGACTCAGGAATCCCGCCTCGCTGGACTTTCTAGAAGGAATTCTGGAACATGGAAAAGGTACCTGGGAATTCTGACTTCGTGTTTTTTTGTTTTTGTTTTTTTTCCAAAAACTCAGGACTCAGGGGCTGGAAGGAGGGCCTTGCCGCCCAACCTTGGATGACAGGGCAGTTTTACCTTCTTCTCAACTTCGGCGGCTGTCTGCTTGGTGGTCTCCAGGTTCTCCACTAAGGCCGTGTCCCCCAGGAAGTTCCCAGATGCTGAGGAGAGGCGAGATAGCAGGTTGTCTTCTAAGGTCTTCAGGGTGATTTTGAACCCATTCTGCTGCTTCGTGAGATCTGACTGCAAACATCAAGTAAGGTGGAGTCAGATGTGGAAGCCCTGAGCATCCTGAATAAATAAATGCTACAGGGGTCAAGTTCCTTCCTTCAGACGGATGAAGCGGGAGACAGGATAGCATGAGAACAGACAAGCAGATGAACTGAATCCCAAATGCACCATTTATTAGTCATGTGACTTTGGGCTAATTTAGCTTCTGCTTCTTCTTCTTTTTAAAAATATTTTATTTATTTAACAGAAAGAGAGAGAACACAAGCAGGGGGGAAGGCAGAGGGATAGGGAGCAGCAGAGTCCCCGCTGAGCAAGGAGCCCGATGCGGGATTCGATCCCAGGACCCCGGGATCATGACCTGAGCTGAAGGCAGATGCTTCACCGACTGAGCCACCGGTGCCCCACCTTCCTGGTTTTAAATTAGCCCCCTGGCTTTTTAATATCACGCTACTTTATTTTCTTGGAAAGTTTTGTTATTACCTCGAATGACATTGTTTGTCTATGCTATTTATTTTCTGTGTTCCTCCACTAGACTATAAGCTCCGTGAGGGCGGGAACATGGTCCCCCAGTCCGTGGTATTTTGTTATAGCAGCCTAAGTTGACTAAGACACTCTCCCCACATGGTGGTTACTTCTGGACTCATGTGTGGGCCCAAGCACGTTCATAAACCTGGGCCAGGCTCTGCTCTTGGTGACAAGAGTGTGTGGTCTCCCAGCTGTCTTCGGCCTCTCTGTTCTTAATCTTGCTCTAGTCTCTGTTTCCCAACTGGACACTCAGGCAGCTAAATGATGATGGCCAATCCTCACCACCCCCCAAAGTCTAGCTAAGAACCATGCTGCTCCGCTCCAGGAAAAGCAGCCCCCACACCTCACCCAGAATGGAGAGCAGGATCTAGTGGCCGAGCATTTTCATCCTCCCTTCCTTGGTGGATCCTCCACGTACCTTCAGCTGCTCCAGGTCCGGCCTCTCCATGCTGACCACAGCGGCCAGCAGCTGGTCCTCCAGGCCGTCCCTGGTCACCGTGAAGTTGATCAGGGTGGCCTGAGCCTGCAGTTCGGGCTGGTAGTGAGGATTGGCTAGCTTGGTGTGAAGGATGAGCCGGAACCTGGGATTGTATTCACACTCTTTGTCTCCAATTTTAATGAATCTGGAACACAAAGGGTCATGTGAAGGTGGGGTGCCTTCCCATGAGAATCGGTTCAGGGACAGAATTCTAGATGTTTTTTTGTGAGATCGTAGCAAGCAATATTGCCACATTCGGATTCCTCCCAAGCATGTCTAGATTGAGCCCTGAGATCCTTGTTTGCCCCAATGTGGGGCATGGGGGTGGAGGGTGAGAGACTTTCTCGCACGGCCACCATGTTTGATTTGACGTGCATGGCTGTTGGGAGAGCCATTCACACTGTAGTCCAAGTAGGTTGGTACATTATGAAACTTTCCCAGCAGATGGCAGTAAAGTGTTTGCAGAAAAGGACACCATCAGTTTGCACAAAGGTGCTTTACAGGCTCGCAAAAATAGGCCGTCCTTTTTTTCATGGCTGATGGAGAACTATGGGTGGAAATGGTTAATTCAGCAAATGAGCACATCCTAAGGACATGGAAAGGCAATTTATGGCCTGGGCAGTGGGTAAAGCAACCCTCCATGACAATGCTCTCTCTCCTATGTGCTTATTGTCCTTCATCCTCTCTCATCCTCTTCCTTCTGCCAGACACTTGCTAAGCCTTGATCACTTGCCAGCCCCCAAAGCAACAGGGGCTCATCAAAGGGCCAGAGCACTGAGTTCTCAGAACCCAGGAGTCTAGCTTGGATAAAATGCTCATGCTTACAAGGCAGTCTGCATTTTGACCACTTCCTTTCTAAAATTCCTCCAAAAGAGTGCACTGTTCCCATGTGGGAGGAAGTCAAGGAGGACGTGACTGATGGGAGCAAAGTTATTGCAGGAAACTTTCTCTACGAGTCAAGGGCAGCTAAGTATTCCCCTCGGGGAAGTGAGAAAGGTGTGCGTGCTGCAAGAAGCCCGTGGCAGGCGTTGAGGAGAGGATGTTCAGGGAAGAGCAGATCTGCTCACGGTTCTGGGAGCCTGCTCCTCAGGGAGGATCAGTGACATGGCGGAGTCTTACCGTCCTTTCTTGATGACCTCTCTCCCAAGAAGGGGTCCCAGAACAGGATCAACGGACTCTTCTAGGTTTTCGATCAACACCACGTCTCCAGCCTCCAGGGCACGCTCTAGGGTTTGGAGGTAGCTGGGGAGAGAGCTGGACAGTATGAGCCTGCGGCAGGGTACAGATGCACAAGAAGTGTAACAGGACAACTGGGGCCTCCATGGAAGATGTGGGGCACAGCTGCCTGGGCTGACCTCAGTGGGCCCGTTTTTCTCTATTTAAAAGGATATTTATTTGATCTTGTACAGTTTCAGAAATGAGGAAAAATGACAAAATACAAAAAAGGATACAAAAATGAATGTGACCCTTTCATTGGTCATTCGTATTTTGGTGTTGAATGTGTATGTTTGGATATATTATATTTTCAAGTTGATTCCTTTTATTATATTTTATTTATAATTTAATTTATATTTGCATTTATATTTATTTACTATTGGATTCATACAGCACGTTTGTTTTATAATTTGGTTCTTCTACATAAAATATATCGGAAACATTTCCCCACATCATTAAATATTCTCCTGTAACAATTTTCTTTCTTTTTAAAGAATAAATTTTAATTTTATTATGTTATGTTAGTCACCATACAGTACATCATTAGTTTTTGATGTAGTGTTCTGTGATTCATTGTTTGCGTATAACACCCAGTGCTCCATTCAATACGTGCCCTCTTTAATACCCATCACCAGGCTCACCCATCCCCCCACCCCTCTCTCCTCTGAAACCCTCAGTTTGTTTCCCATAGTCCACAGTCTCTAATGGTTCATCTCCCCTGAGCCAAAACCAAGAGTCAGAGGCTCAACCACTGAGCCACCTGGCTGCCCCTAGAAAGGAATGTTTTGATCAAAGTGTGGGGAATAGGCTAGGATGAGATTATCTGGTCCATGACACAGATAAACATATACCCTGGTGGACCTTGGGATTCATTTCTCCTCTTATCCTTTCTAGAAGAAGGGATCCATTCTGGTAGTTTATATTTGCTTTAACTATTTTTGTAACACTGCGTGTTTGATTTAAACAATGCTGGCTGATCTGGACCTCTGGGCAGCCATGTTCAGGATGGATGACCACAGCAGAAAGCCTCACCTTGGCGGCTGTGTGTTGGAGAGGATAAACCTTGGGTTTCTAGCTGAGGACCATCTGCTTCAAACACTGCCTCCATCAGTTTAAAAAAATATTTAATAAATTAATTTACAATTGCGGTGAAATATACGTAACACACAACCTGCCATCTTCGCTGCTTCTAACTGTACAGCTCAGGGGCACCAAGCACATTCACACTGTTGTCACCACCATCCATCTCCAGAAGTTTTCCATCTTGCAAAACTGAAACTCTGTACCTGTTAACTAATGACTCTCCATACCCCTCCTCTCAGCCCCCTGGGAACACCGTTCTGCTTTCTGTCTCTGTGGATTTGACAACTCTAGGAACCTCATATAAGTAGAACCATACAGTATTTGTCCTTTTGTGACTGGCTTATTTCACTCAGCACAATGTCGTCAGGGTTCATCCATGTTATAGCGTGTGTCAGAATTTCACTCTTATTTGAGGCTGAATAATATTTCATTGTATGGATACAACACGTTTTGTTCATCCATTCATCTGTTGAGGGATACTTGGGTTGCTTCCACATTTTGAATATTGTGCATAATGCTGCTATGAACATTGCTTTTAAAATGGTATACTCTTGGGGCACTTGGGTGGCTCAGTTGGTTGAGCATCTGACTTTTGGTTTCCGCTCAGGTCATGATCTCAGGGTCGTGGGATCAAGCCCCGCGTCGGGCTCCCTGCTCAGTGAGGAGTCAGCTTGTCCCTCTCCCTCTGCTCCTCCCCCCGCTCATGCTCTCTCTCTCGCTCTCAAAATAAATAAAATCTTAAAAAAATTAATATGGTATACTCTTGCAGACATTAATTTGCTTCTGTGAACCTCTATTTCCCCAGGTGTGAAATGGTACCAGTAACGCTAACCTTATCAGCTGTGTGGATTAAGGAAAGCATTTGAGATCAGGTCCCTAACACGAGGGCTGGCACATACCCAACCGCCTCACAGATGATCTCTGTCCCCCCCCGCTTTACCCCCACTGCCCGTCCTATCCCGCTCATGTATCCTGATGGCACAGAACAAGAACTGAGAACTGAAACTACAAAGCTAGGTTCTAATACAGTTAATGAAGCCATGAGGTGGGAGGTGCGGAGGCTGGAGCGGGTGCTGGATAGACATTCTCCGCATCATTCATGTCCCTTTGGGTAGTAAGTCTCCATCGGGCACGTGCGAGGCCATGGCAGGTACCGGGGCTTCTCGAAGGTTCACAACTGACTTGGGTGCTATGCATCCAACCGCAAGGTCCCATCGTTCCCCGGGAGAGACAATGCTTAGGTTTGTGCTATGGGGCTCTGCGCCGGAGGTGGGAACACTGGGCAGAGAAGTGGGTTCTAGGACGGGCTGAGACAGGCACAGTTCGGCTAAACGTGAGGGAGACTTTGTGAAACCCAGAATTGCGCCTGACCAGGGAGGACGTGTCCAAGGAGAGAAGGGAGGGGGATGCTGGACGGTGGAGACAGGACTCCTGATGGGTCGGGTGGCTCACGTACACTCGCACACACACACACACACACTCACACACACACACTCGCGCACACGCACACACACGATTTCTCATGACAAAGAAAAGCAGAGACTTGGTACCCACGCATCTTTCATTGGGAGGTTTCCTAAAATGGGAAGAGAAACAGGAGAAACCTCGTGGAGGAAGCAGGAGGGTAGAAACAACCCACTGGGGCTTCAGATCCCCTCATGACACTTTTTTGTCCCCTCTGCACAAACGACAAAAAGGGAGAAGCGATGTGCTCAGCCACCTACCCCTTCTGGCCGATCTGGGTGACCCGGAGGTTCTCGCCGTATTTGTTCTTGATCCACTTGATGCCTTGTAGTTGTGGGTCAACCATGAGGGGCCAGCGCTCGCAGCTGAGGAGGATGGTGGCATTCTCCGTGGACATGCGGTCCGCGGGGAGGCCCTGGTTCTGCCAGGCTGCCACGTCGGCATCATCCGTCAGCATCCTCAGGGGATCCAGGGCGGGGGTGACGGGGATGGGGACCTGATGAGGCAGAAGCAGGACACATGCTCAGAGCAGAAGTGGGCTTCCTCAGCTGGGGGACAGGGGGGACGCCCAGGAGCTCCCGAAGTCGGCACAACTCCTTCAAAAGCACGATCAAAATCCCCCCCAGAAGAGTGCTTTTCTGGCTTCGTGATTATTTGTGGAAGCAGGTTTTCTTCAAGTCCTGAGAGCCTTTTTTTCTCTCGATGGAGGAATAGCAGCAGAGATCCGGCCTCTGTGACCATTTGTTCTGGGGTATACTCGCCTAAATTGAATTTCTAGCATAGATTATGTGTGTATTATCAACAGTCTCCTCCCTGCCCTTACTCGTGTTAATAGGGTCCCTTTCCCCCTGCGTTCTGATTCTCGTGCACGCTTTCCGGAGCAGGTCCCAGGCCTGCTGGGCTTACCCCCGCCTTGCCAGCCCACATCACCCTTTCCGTCATGCACGGCACTCACCACCTACTGACAGAGGCCCAGCTTGCAAAGAACCGGAGATGCTCCCCTTTCTCCCAGTCCAGAACACCCCCCACTTCCTGGGTCGCCTGCATGACCTTGCCCTGGCTCGCTTGCTGGTGCATGCTGGGAAGCCCATCAGCTCACCTCCGGGCCTGAGGATGCTTCCCTGGGACCTGGTTCCCTCTGTGGCCCCCGTGTGTGCCCCAGATCCCTCCTTTTCTTTTTCTGTTGACCTCTCTCAGCTCATTCAATTCTTCTACAGCTAATATTTTCCACTGGGGACACGCATACATTTTTTTTTAATTGGGGTAAAATTCATGTCACTTAAATGAACCATTTTAGAGTGCATGATTCAATGGCATTTGGTCCTGCACAATGTTGTGTGACCATCAGCTCTATCTGATTCCAAAACAGTGTCCTCAGCCCTAAAGGAACCCCATACCCTTTGGCAGGCCCTCCTCATTCCCCTCTACCCCAGCTCCCAGCAACCACTAATCTACTTTCTATTTACCTCTTCTGGATAGTTCACATAAATGGAATCATACAACAGATAACTTTCTGTGTCTGGCTGCTTTCTCTTAGTAAAATGTTTTCGAGGTTCACATACACACACATGACCCTTTAACCTCTCTGTCCCTCTCTCCTCTGTGGTTTGTCTTCCCTGTTACCTCAGGAAAGCCTGTCCAATCCATCCCCTTTCCCTTAATCTCACTCACTAGGGTGACCGATGGCCAGCACTCTACCATCAAACAAACCTTGAAAGCAAGATCTGCCTCTGGAGGTTCTTATCCTGGGATCAGGAATGTATTTCAAGTCCATTTTATGCACTAAAAACATTCCTGTGAGAAGAAATCCAGAGGTCTCACTGGAGCGCCAAAGGGGTCACGGCCCAAAAATGCTTAGGAACCCCCCAAAAAGCCAGAAAAATCCCCACTAAGCTGCCCTTGAGCTCCTCACTTTTGTGCACTCAGTTAATAATTGTCCTTTTAATAATTTCCTTTCCCATGGTGTCCAAGATAAATAAATAGCAGCTTTATTTTTGTTTCTTTCCTAGTGCCGTCAGGGCATGTATGTATGTATGTATTTCCATAATAGTTTTTATATCACTATTTAACAAATCATCAAGTGAATAAGATTTTGGGAGCTGATCTATGGAACCAACCATCACCAGACAATAAGGGTTTTATGTTCTGAGGATCTGCCTATGCACACATTCTGGAATACAAATCTTCTGTACATAGTGAACTTTTGGGCTGACTCTTACTGCAGCCGCTTTCTGTGAACCTAACCTCCTCTACTGGACGGTGACCTTCCTGTGGGCATCTGGGTCTTTGAATGGCTTTTGTCCTCCTGTCTGGTGGAGAGGGAGGACATGCGGAACCCTCAGTGAACATTTGTGGATCGAGGATGATGAGTGATGGGAAAGTGGACAAGGTGAGGAATTATTCTGACTACAGGCTCCAGCCCTGAACCCCTTTCAGCCAGGGACCAGCATGCCCCCCCACAATCGTCTCAGTAGAAATGGAGGGGTGGGGAGCAAAATCCACCCACTTACACTAGGAGGACAAACTGAGGACTCATGACTGAAGTAGGCAGAGCTGTTTGCATAAGGGTGTCTGGGTTCCCATGACCAGGGGCAATGCAGGATCTTGGCCCTACCACAGCTCTGAAGTTTGGCTCAAGAGCGGGGAGACTGGAGGGAACACACAGGGTGCTTTGGATGTCTCCTGAGTTTTATAGTTCGAGGCAGCCTGGTGGGCAGTGGATCAGAGTGTCCCTGGAGAGCCCAATGGAGAGGAGAGATGCTGTCCTCAGGTGGCCCAGAGGGCAGTGGATGGGAACATGGGTGAGCAGAAGGAAGGACATGGGTGCCCATGTCACATGCAGGTGAATGCTCAGGTGGGAGTGGTGGGGGGAAGTAGGCAAGAAGGAACAAGAAGATGTGGATGGTCAGTGTCCCGTGAGCTCACTGGTAGCCACAGGCTGGTGAGGTCAGGAGAAATTCAGGCTGTACGTACTTCCAGCTGGCTCAGGTAGGGTCTCCAGGTCCCGTCCATGAGGCTCTGCCGGTATCTCTTCGTAAAGAAGCCGAGGTAGGACACGAAAGCTGTGGTGAGTAAAATGTCTCCACATAACTTGCTCTCCTGGTGTCGGAAGTTCTGCACGGCTTCTGCCCACCTCACGTTCTCAGAGGCAAGTCCTCCCACCTACGAGTTCAGAGACCAGAGAGAAGAGAAGGCTCATCATCCCACAGGCTCTACATAGCGCCACGGACTCAGTCACAGAGAATGCACAGTGCACGTCTGATACCAGAAGACTCGGGACATCACTTATGTGGCCCTTGTGATCACTGGGGACTTGTACTGGCCACAGCATACACTCAGCAAACACACCTATTCTGTGCTGTGCATCCTGTGGGCTGCAGATGGATTATAGGCTTTGAGCGCAGGCTTCTGGGCTCTGCCCTTTATAGGCAGGAAGACAAATACCACCCACCTCCAAGGGCTGGGGAGAAAATTAAATGTGATCATGTACGCTCATCACCTAGCGCAGTGCCTGGGCTGCAGAACCTATTATGTGTTCTCCCCCTTCTCCTCGCCAAGTGCTGGGAATCGGAAAACAAGTAAAATCACTTCCAGGCGCTATAAATAATTCACAGTGGGTGGGCAGATAGACACGGTAATTAAGACACAGAGTTAGAGGTACGGGAACACGCGCGTGCACAAAGTACCAAGATGGTGGAACACGTCCTGATTGTGTCTGCCCCACTTTGGGATGGCACACCTCTCCGTGGGGACCCCCCTCCGGGGAGGAGAGGCCTCCTTTCTTTGGATATGGCAGGGCTGTCTGTGTTATGATTGACCCCTCGTCCTTCCTTGAAAGATGGCATCGTAGAATGTCACGGCTGGATGGGCCAACACAACCATTCCCATGCCTGTTTTTAGATGACACAGATAAAGACCAGAATGTTGAGGTATCGCGCCAGGACCTCTAGGTGGGTAGAGACGGGGTTGGATTCAGAGGCTGTACACCCTGCCTGCCTTCCAAGGGGACCAAGTCAGAAAATGCTTCACCCAGGCAAAGAAGGCTCTGCTAAGTTCTGCGAACCAAACAGAAAAAGGGGCGGAAGACAGGCCAGCTAAGAGGTCTGGAATGTTTCTTGCCTCTTTGCAGAAGAGCTGTCTCTAGACCGAATTGCTCAGTTCAAATGATCATCTCAACGCAATGCAAGAGCAGGTCCAACCAACAAGTACACAGACACACTCCTGTGGAAGAGCCTTTCCTCACCAAAGCACGGCTCAGTTCCATCATTATTGTGACTCCTTTCTCCTTCAACGAGAAAAAGCTGGCTTCATTTTAGAAACACATAGTGGCTGGAATAAAAGTAAAAAGGTATCAACTCCACCTCCCATCATTGGAGACAAAAGCGCTGTAAAAGGCTCTCGGTGGAAGAGAAATCATGCCCAGCGGACACTGCTTTGCAGGATCTTAGCTGATTTAGGACAAGAAATACAAGCCACTTTCACATTCAAAAAGGCTATGAATTCTTTGACACTCCCTTCAACAAGAATTGGCACCTGGGGTGCCGGGGTCATTCATTCGGTTAAGCATCCCACTCTTGGTTTTGGCTCAGGTCATGATCTCAGGGTTGTCGGATCAAGCCCCGAGTCAGGCTCCATGCTCAGCGGGGAGTCTGCCTGGGATTTTCTCCCTCCCCCCTCTGCCTCTCTTCCTGTGCTCTCGTTCTCTTTCTAAAATAATTAAATAAAATTAAAAAAGAGTTGCTGCCTATGCTCCTCCTCCCTGAACCTGCAACTGCTTTGGCCAATAGTACGAGGTGGAAGGGATACTGTGTTTGGCTTTTGGTCCCAGGCCTTAAGAGACTGGAAACTTCTACTTCCTCTTAGAACCCTTGTGCTTGGAGCCCTGAGTCCCCATGTAAAATGTCTAAGTACAGAGGCCTGAGACTACATGGGGGAAGCTCTGCCCTTCTAGTAGCTCCTGCCGAGGTGCGTGGGACAAACCAGCCGGCCACTCAGTGGCCCCAGTAGGCACCACCTAGAGCTGAGAACCTGCCATTTGAAATCTGCCCAAATTCCTGACCCACAAACTTGTAAGAGACAACGAAATAGTGGTTGTGTTATATCACTAAGTTCCAGGGTAGTTTGTTAGCAGACAGCCATCAGACAAACACCCTGCTGTGACCCTCAGATTTCCTCTCTTAGGGAGGCCAGCCTGCGTGTGTATGTGTATGTTTGTGCACACACGTGTGAGTGCACCCACGCGTATGGGCAAGGTCACGCTCACAGATGCTCAGGGTCAAGAGGTGTCAATCTTCTCTGCTTCCGTCTCAGTCCCTAATGCTGGTCACGCCTTTATCATCAAACATTACACAGTTAAGAGCTGCAGAGCTTGCCTACCGAGTGGCTAGCTCTGTCTTGTAAGGCTTCGTCTGGCCGAGGCACATATATGCACGTAAGCATGTCGCGTCTCACCCCGCTGTCTGATAGATCAAGGGCTCCCATCCTCCCAAACGTCTCTGTAGGAAAACTCTCTTGACCAGACCAGGGTGTGCATTCACACTTCTCAGGACTCAGTCCCTGCAACCCAGCGCATTTTAATATCTGCTCCCCACCCCCCGCACACATCCTATTACATTTTAATATTTCCCCCCAAGTCAAAGCAGCGCTAAGCTGTGCTCATCTATTTTGTACCTCGGCGGCACTTGACAAGCTCAGCTAATATAATTACGGCTCAGGCTGCTGAGGCTCACACTCACCAGGCGATTTGCAAGGGAGATGGTTCCTGTGGTCACTTCAGCTTCTTGCTGACATTTGAGTTTATCTGCCGTTGCTTTCTCAAACTTGGCTGTGAGTTTGGCCAGGTTTTCATTAAGGTGCTGTTTAGGAAGGAACACAAGGTCTATCAGTAATTCCAGCCTAAGTCATCACCTCCAGTGGGGCCGAGATAGAGTCACGTGTAGGTGGTTTTTAAGGAAGGCACCCCCCCAGGACAGGAGAGCTGTAAGGGACTGGAGAAGGCAGGGCAGAGAAGAAAAGGTAGGCAAATTAGGGGTGATCTCAGGTGGAGTCCTGGGGGAAGCCCAGGTCAGTCCTGACCCAAGTGAGAGGGCTGAGCTTTTTCCTACCTCAGTCCTTGGTGTGGGGCTAAGAGGGGTGATGGACATGGGGGCGGGGGGGGGGGGGGGGAAAAATTTTTTCTCTCTTTTTTGGGGGGAAAAAAAGGTTGTAGAAGCCTGCAAAAAAAACCCACCAGTGCGCTATTAAAAGCAAAAGTGCACCAAAGCCTGGGGTGGCCTGAAAATGATCATTAGGATGCCAGGGGTCCCGGGACAGATGCATGCTGTGTCTCCCACTGGAGGTCTAGGGTTTGGGATTGGGCCGTGTGCAGCCTTAGTCCTCTCCTTGCTTTCAGGTCCTAGGAGGACAGGTAACTTTTGCTTAACCTCACCTATTCTGTCCAATTATCTTGAAGTAGAGGAGAATTTTGTAAGAGGACATGGTTTCAATGTTTTCTAAATTCATCAAGAGTTTAGAATTGAAGTACGTAGCTTGTGTTGCCCTCAGAATACATATCTGCATACACGAAGATGTAGGGACACATGGTAGATACCTCTAAATATGTCTCATGTCTATGCAGTAACTGGGATTTGGGCTGCTTTGCTGGCCATTACCACGTCCCAAGAGAAACAAATCAAGGGCCAAGTTTATACAGCCAAGCAGTTTGAAAAGCAGGTGGTGAGCCATCGATTGACAATGGCAGACTGGCCACACTCATTTACTTCCTCTTCTTCCCAAGACTTCTCTAAAATAATTTTAAAAACATCATAAATCCTTGGGGCGCCTGGGTGGCTCAGTTGGTTGAGCGACTGCCTTCGGCCCAGGTCATGGTCCTGGAGTCCCGGGATCGAGTCCCACATCAGGCTCCCTGCTCGGTGGGGAGTCTGCTGCTCCCTCTGACCCTCCTCCCTCTCATGCTCTCTGTCTCTCGTTCTCTCTCTCTCAAATAAATAAATAAAATCTTTAAAAAAACAAACAAACAAACAAAAAAAACCATCATAAATCCTTAACACTGAGCAACTGTTGAGGGTCACTGGAGAGTGAGGGTTTCCAATCGATTTATGTTAGACTGGACTCACAGGGGAGTGGAAACTGCCAGAGGAGGGCACAGGAAGCTGCAACACAATGCGGGCCTCAATTCACCAAAGGGGGCATGCAATGGGGATTTGGAAATGTCAGGTGGGATGGAGGGGGGTTCTGAAAGTAAGAGGGTTCATTGGAAGCTGACTGATCCTCTACCCCCATCTCCACCCACAGGCTCAGTGTCCAATGTCACCAGGCGTTCGTGTCACCAGCAGGAGATTCAATAATGGCAGAGAGAAGACATCACATTCTGGCATCGAGGATGCATCCGACATAACTCAACTGATCCTGAAAACAAATTCTGCCTCTCAGTCAGCTCTGCCCTTGCTTGCAGAGCTATAACCAGCTTTTGAACACTACTCTTTTAAACATGAAAGGACAAGAAGCCATTTAATGAAGCCTAGATTAAGGTAAACAAGAGCGGAAAAAACCACCTGAGAAAAGAGATAACTTCCATCACAAGAGCACAGTAAAGCATAAAATCCTTTATGAATAGTTTCCTAGGAAAATTCAAGATGTTTCATCCATAAAACAAGAAGAGAATGCTAGCAAAAGGAGCAGAGGGAAAAAAAAAAAACTGTTGCAGACATTATTTTCTTGTTAATGTAAAAAAATAATAAATTCAAGGGAAGGGTTAAAAGATGAATTTGAGGAAATCTAGAAAGTATAAGAAAATGTAAAGTGACCCTGAGGAAACAAAGGACTCATCAGAATGCTGAGTCTGTTGCATCCAACAAACATGCATTCTAGAAAATAAGATCAAAAAGTAAACAGAAGGGAGATTACCAAAGAAATAATACAAAATAATTTTCCAGAGTCAAAGAAAAGAAGTCTCCACATGCTGAGTACAATGAATCTAAAAAATGGCAGCTAAGCACACCAGTGCAAAGTTTCAGAAACCAAGAATAAAGAAAAAGGGGTGCCTGGGTAGCTTGACTGGTTAAGCATCTGACTCTTGATATTGGTTCAGGTCATGATTTCATGGTCATAAGATCGAACTCCACGTGGGCTTTGCACTGGGCATGGAGCCTGGGATTCTCTTTCTCTCTCTCCCTCTGCCCCTTCCTCCACTCGTGCTCTCTCAAGAAAAAAAAGAATAAAGAAAAAAAATGTAAAGACTTTCAGAAAAGTGGAAACAGTGCATTGACAAAGGAATGGGACCCTGACTGCTCATCTGACTTCTCACTAAAGAAAAGGGTAAGGCATTCAGTGTTCTAAGGGGGATAAAAAAAACTAGCATCAGAATTCAGTACTCAGCAAAACTGCCTGGTCAGTTTAGAAGTCAAATAAAGGTATTTCCAGACCAGAACCATTCAGAAAATTTACCTCTTACTTAACATTTCTGAGCAAGTTACTTAAGAGTGAGCGCCAGCAAGCAAGAGAAAAAATCAAGGAAAGAGAAGTCAAGAGCTCCAGAAGTCACTGGAACCAACCCAAGAAAGCAGTGAACGTGTTTCCTCTCCAACACTGATTGGAACTCTGAGTCTGGGACAAGAGTGAAAGGTCTTTTTTTTTTTTTCTTTTTAAAGATTTATTTATTTGACAGAGAGAAACACAGCGAGAGAGGGAACACAAACAGGGGGAGTGGGAGAGGGAGAAGAGACTCCCCACGGAGCAGGGAGCCCAATGCGGGGCTTGATCCCAGGACCCCGGGATCATGACCTGAGCCAAAGGCAGACGCTTAACAATTGAGGCATCCAGGCGCCCCAAGAGTGAAAGGTCTTGAGGGCAAAAATGGAAGTGGTAGGATACTGGATTGCATGGAGAGTTGAAGGGTAATTGAGGCTATGCAAAAGGATCTAATGGCAGAGAAAGAAAACACAAAGGCAAGTGGAAACTCCAGGGGGAGGGGGAAAATTATATTAAAAAAAAGGAAATGAATTAAAAATAGAATTGTTTTAAACAAGAAGCAGAATCAGACCTATAGAGAATAAACTGATGGTGGCCAGAGGGGAGGAGGAAGTGAGGATGGGCAAAGTGGGTGAAGGGGAGTGGGAGGTCCAGGCTTCCAGTTACAGAATGAATAAATCATGGGGATGAAAGGCACAGCATAGGGAATATACACTCAATGATATTGTAATAGCGCTATGTGGTGACAGGTGGAAGCTACGCTTGTGGTGAGCAGAGAACATAGAAACCTGTCACATCACTATGTTGTACACCTGAAACTCATACAACATTGTGTGTCAACTATCCAAGAAAGAAAGAATTAGTTTCTTAATCTCCTTTTTGGATTGTTCAATACTTACATATAGAAATAGTGATTTTTGCATGTTTATTGTATATCCTTTGCGTTTTCAGAATTTATTAGCCCAAATAGCATTTTGTGGATTGTTACTAATAAATAATAAATAATTTCTATAAAAAAAGGAAACATAATTCTAATGGACCAGTTAGATCTGCTATGAACAACATAGGAAGGTTCATAGAATGCAAAGGGAATTTACTGATTTTTCAGCTTTCCCAGTCAGTCAGTGAACAGAGCACGGGACACTTAACTTTGGTTGCAGAACAGAACGGAGATATTTTGCATCTTGGTGACTCAAAAGCAAAAGTAACAATCAGTAATGGTAAGAGAAGGTGGGAGGTGGGAGGTGGGAGGTTGGGGGAAGAGCTGAAGGAACGGGTAATAATTTTATCTTGAAAACAGAAGGTTCCAAGGAAGCCGCCTCTATATGCCAGGACAAGAAATACAGGTTACATCAACTAAAACTAGTTGTCATGATGGTATCGAGAAGACACATGGATAAACATCTTAGAGCCTCGTCTGGCAGAGTGCCAACCTGCCTGCCTAAAGTATATCAAGAAACAGGGATGCCGGCACAGTGT
The DNA here is from genome assembly GCF_004348235.1 of Phoca vitulina. Lineage (NCBI taxonomy): Eukaryota > Metazoa > Chordata > Mammalia > Carnivora > Phocidae > Phoca > Phoca vitulina. The sequence continues at coordinate 5,788,658 of NW_022589750.1, read as the reverse complement.
AGAGATGGGAGCTCTACATTCACATGAGCCGGGGCCAGGAAGATGATGGAAGCTGGTCAGGGGAGTCTGGCATTGAAAAACATAGGCATCGGTGGGAACCTGGGACAGACCTGGGTTGGATGGGAAGGCGCTACTCAACTCTAGGATTGGTTCATGATATTGGGGAATCTGAAGACCTTAGGACCGGCCAGAAATCAGATTTTTACGAAAATCTCCTGTTGATTTAAATACTGGTGGTTAACGAAATCGTTGACAAAAACTGGGTGAGTGTGGGCCAAAGGAAACGCGTAGAAGCTACGAGTATGAAGGCTCCGAGTAGCTCGACCAGTCCTCTGAGGCAGACACAAGCAGGCAAAGGGAGGCTCTGAGTAGCTCGACCAGTCCTCTGAGGCAGACACAAGCACGCAAAGGGCGGAAGACTGTGGTTTCTCATTAGATGCCTTTCGCTGATATTTTGCTTACTTGTCAGTATGTGCTCCGTGAACATGCCTTACTTGTTTTTATTGCCATTCTTTTTATAAATTGTTACATTAATATATGCTCATTATAGAAAAAAGGAAAATACCTAATATGCAAAACCCACCCAAAATATAACATGTAGATAAAAGTGCCACTATCCATGTTTTTATGTATTTGATAATCTGTCTGGATATATGCTTCTTAAAAAAAGAAACTTTACCTTGGATATAATATTCTTTACTTGGAATTATCCTAAAATCCTAAAAATAAGACTTGGGGACCGGAGGAGGCTGGCAATGTCCTCAGGGTCATAGAGGGAAAATTTCCTTGCCCGGGGTGGGCCTCAAGTTAGGGGTGGGTATCAGGCCTCTGTTGTTAGTGGGGGGAGTGTCCAAACTCTTGGGATGCTGACAGGCATGTGGATGAGCAAAGGATGGAGAGGAGGTTGTTAAAAGCAAGAATACATTTAAAAAAAAATATTTTGGCAGAAAAGAAGTGTCTTCCTAAGGTAGCCAAGTCTTTGAAAGATATGCTTATTGCTTTCACAGGTTGAGTGGGCCCATCATGTGAATGTTGGCTAGTGAATAGGTATAAACATTTTGAAAACATTCCCTTTGCACCAAATGTTCCTTTAGTTAAAATAACTTGAGTATAAAAAAAAAAATCTTTGAAAATGCAGTTCTTAAAACATTTTTCTGGGAGAGACTGTGGAATACAAAAACTATCAGGAGGCTTTTGCCCTTCAAAATCAGCCACGGGGGTGTTCGGGTGTTCTGCCCTGGGTGTTCTTTTTAGAGGGCCATTGTTAAGGTGATTATCACCTGTTTTAAGTAGACTGGCCCCTGAACATCTGGATTTATAAAGCCAACATACTGAGAGATTAGCTGCTTTGCCCAAGTTTCTTTTCTTGAGAGAGAGAGATCGGTGGCAAGGTTCTTTGAACTAGCGCCCTCAGCCTCAGAATTTAATCTGGCAGTCAATACACCTGGGTCATACGGAGCTTACTTCTCACCACCTGTAAAGCCCTTTTTACCATCACGACCGATCTGCCGCAAGGCTCTTGCTTGCCTGGAATGCGTGTGCGGAAAGGAAAGATCCAGGAAGCGTTCTGGACTGCACTTGATCACAGGAGTGACCGATCACCAGAGCTAGCACGTGCCTCGGGAGAAGGAGGGAGAGCAGAGGTCGGGAAGCGATGGTCGTGGTGACCGTGGCAGTGGCCTCAGCCCCACGTGGCTCTTTGTGCCCTCGTCTTCTCCTCGTCACTATGATCTCAATAAGCGAGAGGTTACTGTGTCCATTTTACTTCAGGAAACTGAAGTGTGGGCATTTTAAAGACCTTTCTAAAGGTCATACATCTATAAATGGTACAGCTCGGATTGGATTTTCAGCTGCTCTCCCGTCCTGAGGGATTCAGATTTCTAGCTTTGGTTGTATCCATTTTAAGGGCAAAGGTGAAGTTCAAGGGGGAATCTCTCTCAAACAGGTGTAAATCCACGATCGCCCCACTCCCCAGTCTGGAGAGAGTCAGATCTACTCCAAACATCACCAAGAGGTTAATAAAAGCTAGTGACCCTCGCCATTTTACATTTATGGTCAAGGGACCACCCCCCAAACCACAATGTACTACTTGCTTCTAAAAGCTTCCATAGAACAGCGCAGATCACATAAGACCAACGGTCTGCTGGATTTGTCTCACGTGGACTGTAGAGTATTTGAGAAAGAGCAAGAGGTGCCTCAATTGAAAAGTCAGGAGCTTTGGCATCCCACTTTGGTTTCTCTGCCTCTTTTTCAAAATCGGGACACTTGGGCGCTGGGACATGGGGGCACATGCGGTTGGCACCAGAGGCTGCCCCGCGGGCTGGGGTGGCTGGGGGGGCTCCGGCCTCACTTACAGCGATTTTGGCTTTTATGGCTGCCAGGTTCTCCTGGGCGGCAGTGAGGTCTGCGGTGGCCCTGCTCAATGCCTGGCGCTTGGGTTCCACATCGCAGAAGACCTCGTAGAACCGCACGATGTTGATGACCCAGGAGCAGAGACCCGCGGCCGCGTACGACTTGGTGGCCACGAACTCGGGGCGGAACTCTGGGTCCTGCAGGTATGGCCTGATGGCCTTGAGGCAGCTCTCGGGAATGTTCTCCTTGTCGAAGTTGATGAGGGAGTCCAGGAAACCGTCCACTTTGGCCATGGTGACCTTGGCGGCCTTCCAGCTCCGGTCCTTGGGCACCCGGCCCCCGGGGGCCGTGAGGGTCATCACCGCCGCGCTGACGTTGCTGACAGCTGGAGGCGGGGCCCCAAACGACTTCAGCTCGGTCAGGTTGGTCTGCGGAGAGAGCACGAGGTGGTTAGGGAAAAGCGGACGGGCTTTCTTTGTCCTCGGCTGCTCGTGGACTTGGGCTCCAGGGCGGTCATTCTGAAAGGGCTGCTTTGAAGCTTGTGGAGCCCTCGGAAGCTTAAATGTCATGGCTCATCCGAAGGAAACCAAAGCTACTCCCCAGGGCTTCAGACTGCCCCCCACCGCCCCGAATGGCTAACCGAGATTCAGCTCTGTTTGTTCAGTTCTTTAAGGCCACTCACAGCCCATTAGAAACACACAATTATTTCACATTCAACAGAAAAATAGAAGGATGCCAATATACTCTGAAATAGGCAGCATGCTATGAATAAAAGATAAGGTTATTATAAATTAATTTCCCATCTTGGATTGAAGAGACTAGCCCTGTAACCCAACAAATTTTGTTTTTCTTTAATTAAACTGCTTTGTTCCATGAGCTTATTCTAACTACACTTGACTGTCCTGATAGCAAAGTGACAGTTTCCGCCAGGAAATAATTCAGACCGAAAGCCGGGCACAGTCACTGCCCGTGCTTAGATGTGGGGTCGTCCTCTGCTCCAAGCATCACTTGGCAAGTCACTTCAACTCTCCAGGTCTCTGTATTTCCATCTATAAACTGGAAGCAGGGGGATGCACTCATCTGTGAGTGAAGCTGTGTCTTAACTGCGTGTGACGTTGACTTAAGGTTTGTCATGACCATCCGTGAGAAGCCTATGGCCTGAAAAGCTCTTGTTTTGGGGGGCTGATTTTGGAAGTGGGGAAAAGTCTTGATTTCAAAGATTATGGCCCCTATGCCAAATTAATTTCCAGCCCAAGAGGGCCTGGAAATCTACAAACGGCCGGGGGGGGGGGGGGGGGGGGGGGGGATTACTTCTTGCACCTAATGAAAGCACGTGGGAAGATGCTCTTTGCTTCTGAAACTATTTTCACATTTGGTCATGAAAACTCATCAGAGGCGGGGATGCGAGGACAATGTATGTGCGGGGGGAGGGGGCAGAGTCAGAAACAAAACCCCACGATTTTAAACCAGTTTAAGTTCAGCATGCTCAATGTCCTGAATGAAGAAAATATAAAAACGTATAGAGATGAAATGGAATCCTACAACCCAGATATGTCGCTGTTAATATTTCCATGTAATTCCTTCCAGTCTTTTTTATATTCAGTCTCTCTCTGTAAATTACTCACAGCCTTTCTGGTAGTAGTGACAGAAGACCCAGCTCAAGTACAAGGGGGACTTTTTCGCTCAAGTATCTGAGGGCAATGAGCCGGGAGCTGGCTGTAAGGACGAGTGGATCTGTGTTTTGAGCATCTATGGGCTCTCTGGATCTTTTGTTTCTGCTTCTCCTTGCGCATGCTTGTTTTGAATAGCAGTTTCCTCGTGATGCAAGGCATACGACCTACCCCTGTGCCCTCAGCTTGTGCCACTGTCTGTCTGTCCCTGAGCTCTAGCCACGGTCACCTCCTTCCAGCGCATTGATTGCAAGCTCGTCCCCACCTCAGGACCCCAGCCTGGGACACTTCTTGCTAAGCTATTTGCATGGCTCATCCCTTCTCATTCATCAAGATCTAAATTCAGAATTCAGATGTTGCCCACTCAGAAAGACTTTCTCATCAGCTTCCCCTTCTCATCATTTTCTATCAGCACCCTGATGATCTGCAGAGAACTCGGGGCCATCAGAAATGATCACCAACTTTTTCCTTATTGAATTTCCATATCCTCATCTGAAATAGGGACCTCATCAGTCTTGTTAACCACTGTCACCCCCGTGCCTAGAACAGAAACTGGCATGCAGCAGGTGCTCATCAACATGGGTGTCCAACAATCACCTGGAATGAATGGGGGTCGGCAGCTAAAGGTCACAGCCATCACTTTGCAACCAGAAGGGGAGGAGACTTTTTCTCCAGTGCAAGTGGAAATAAAAATGTCCTGGGAGGGGGTGCCTGGGTGGCTCCGTCGGTTAAGTGGCCGACCCTTGGTTGCAGCTCAGGTCATGATCTCAGGGTCCTGGGATTGAACGCTGTGTCGGGCTCCTTGCTCAGTGGGGAGGCCGCTTGAGATTCTCTCTCTCCCTCTCCCTTTGCCCCTCCCCACCCCCCGCTTGCATGCTCTAAATCAATCAATCAATCAATCAATCAATCTTTAAAAAATTGTCCTGGGAAATGATCTTGTTTAGTTAGGTGGGGCTCCTGTCGCCAGTCACAGCAGGGCAGGCCGATATGGTTCTCCTAAGAGGAACACAGGATGGAAGAAACAGTTCTCAGAAGGTAGACGGGAATTTGAGTGAGCCAACAGCAGGCGTGCTTGGTTTCTGCACCCCACTCCTGCCATCAGGCTCTTGCTCTCCCTGCTGCCTGATGCATTCACTCTTCTCCAAGTTTTTACTCCAATTTCTCCTTCTCTGTAGAGTGGGGTCGGGAGGGTGGTAGAGGTGGGGCAGGAGAGCCGGTCAGGATCAGAGCTCCAGGGAGGATCCAGAGCCACAGGGGACGGTTTGATATCATTCTAACGTCCAAGGGGAAGCCCCTGGAGGGTTTTGGGCAAGGAGTGAAATGATGTGGTTTTGCTCTGAGAGCTTTTTGTGGCTGGCCCCACTGTGGCAGGGCAGGTTACACAGTTGTTCAGGGAGGAGACTGAGCCAGCCTGGGGCCGGGACTCTCAACAGCAGAGATGGTGGCAGGTGACCGGGACTCTCAACAGCAGAGACGGTGGCAGGTGACCGGGTTTGGGACATATGTTGGAGCTAGCGTAGGCAGAAGTTTTAAAAAGAGGCATGAGACACAGACCTGTACCCCTGAAACAAATAATACATTATATGTTAATAAAAAATTAAAAAAAAAAGAGGCATGAGAGAATGTCGTTTGTTATTCTTCTCAAACAGAATTTGATGTCAAACATTCAATTTCTGGAAACCTTTCCACAAATTAACCACGTGGATAATGCTTTGCGGGACATTCTTCACATAGATCTTCGTGAAAAGCTTAGATTAGCTCTTTGGGAGTGGATTTGCTGGGTCAAAGGGCAGGGCACATATTTGGTGTTCTTTGTACACACTATGAGCTTCCCCAGAAATTCCAACTCCAGCTCTCAGTGTTGGAGAAAGTTTACGTTTGCTCCCACTCAGCATTGGTCACATTAAAAAAAAAATTTGTTTTTTCAATTTGACAGGCTGAAAATGGGATAATATTGGTTTCATTCATATATGTGCATATATGTGCATATACATATTTACTAGTGATACTATTTTTTTTTTCATGTTTTTAAGCAATTTGAGTTTCTTGGTTTGTGAATTGGGTATTGACCTTTGCCTACATTCCTACTGGGCTGTTATCTTTTTATTTTTGATTACTGTATTGGTCAGCGTCCCTGCAGGCCAAAAAGATGATATAACATCCTGGCTAATTTAAGGGGAACTCTTTATAAAGAGAGAGTGCCTTACCCGGGGCTGGTAGCAGTTGGGCTGGGTGGGGCTGGGGTGGCTCTGTTTCCACCCCTGGAAACTGTGGTTGGAAGAACCAAGCCAGAGAGAAGAGAGGGAAGGAGAAGAAGAGTGAGAGAGAGGGTAAGAGAGAGAGAGAAGGAGGGAAAGGGAGGGAGGGAGGGAGGGAGGGACAGAGTGGGAGGGGGGAGGGAGGGGGGGGGGGGGGGGGGGGGGGGGGACAGGGGGGGGGGGGGGAGGGAGGGAGGGGGAGGGAGGGCAAGGGAAAGTGTCTGAGGTCACCCAAGCCAGCCTCCCAGGTCATGGAGAAAATAGAATGGGGAAGGGCCAGGGGAGACAAATGGTGGATTTCCAGCCCAGTTTATAAGAGTTCTTACATACTAAGGATATTAACTCCTTTCTTTTTAAATTAAAAAATCTTGTTTATAATATTCTGTGGTATATAAAATTTAGTTTTTATGGAGCCAAATTTAATAATCCTTTTCCAGACGATACCATGATATCATCCTTTGTTTTTCTGTTCAGAAGGGTCTTTCACATATATTAAAATCGATCTGAACTTGTGATTTTTTTTAGTTCTTTCATAATTTTATTTCTTATTGCTAACTGTTTTATAAGGTAACACTGTCCTTTTATTAAAAGAATGTTTATTATGAAATATTTAGCAAAGGTAAAGGTGAAAGCAGGAATCACTCATAATTTTCCTACCCAGAGATAAATGTTACATATACCCATGTCATATATATACACACGTCGTATGTATTCACAACTACGTATCATATACACACTCCTCTATGTCATACACACACGACACATGTATGCACATACCACACACATATGTGTATACAAACATACGTGTCATACACACACGTACGTGCATCACATATATACACGTCAGACACGTCATACATGCCACAGATACACGTGTCATGTACACAGATCGTATGTATGCACACCTTCATGTCACACAACTACACATATGTACATAATTCATATATATGTCATCACATAAACACACATCACATATATACATACCCATCATGTTTACACACACGTGCCCCTACCCGTCACACATACACACGTGTCATATATGCACATGTCATATACACACACATAGATGACATAGAGACTAGAAGACACAGAGAAGAAAGACAATGAGTATATACATGAAGAGGAATACACAGAGGAAAAAATATCTATCTGGCTCATTCGTGTACATGCACATGGACATATACACACAAATATACACATATCAATCACTATTTATACTATTTTTTGAATCTGATTTTCACTGAAAATTATATCTGAAGTTTTCAGTGTCGTTGTTTTTGTAAAACATGATTTTAAATAAAGTATGCAGTTTTCTCTCATTTAGATGAGCTGCAATTTACTTCACCAACTCCATATTGCTGGACATTTAGGTTATTAAATCTTTAACAGCTGCTTAAATGATATGAACTTAAAGACATTGACACAAGTAAACCAAAAATCAAACCGGAGGTAATTTAGATTTACATTTAACTTTTAAATTATTTGAGAAGTAGCAGACATCCTTGTAATACTGAATCTTCCCATACACAGACTTGGTATACGTATTTGTCTATTCATATCTTATTTTATGTTCTTCAACAAAGATGTGCAGTTTTCTTCACGTTGTTTCAGCAAATTTATATTCGCTTATTTGTATCTCGTGCTTTGATTGCTCTTTTCAAGTATCATATTTTCCAACTGGCTACTGTTGATATTAAGAAAGCTATACATTTTTGTAAATTATTTTGTGATGGGCCCTTAACTCTTCCCTATTATTATTTTTTATAACAGGTATTTTATAACATTTACATGATGATTATTTTTCAGTTATTATTGTGTTGGCTAGAAATTCTAGGACAACTTTTTTTTTTTATAATGGTGACAGGGATCATTATTATGCTTTTTCTATCTTAATGGGAGCGCTTTTAATGTTCTACCATTGGATAGGATGTTTTGTCCTTGGATTGGGATTGATTGCCATCTGTTAGCTTAATATCCAAATATCCTTGTATTCCTACTTTACTGAGAGTTTTAATAGGGAACGATGCTGAATTGTGTTAAGTCCCATTTTGACATCTCCTAAAATGACGATGAAGCTTTTCATCTCTGACTAGGGGGTTGGGTATGGTTACATGCATAATCTCATATAGGGAAAACTTGCCAGTTGGTGGCATAGTAAATCTGATTTACTAGTACTTTTTATAGGTGTCTTACACCACTGTTCATAAGTTAGGTTCATCTGAGGTTTTATTTTCTTGTGCTATCTCCATCACTTTTAGTACCAGGCTTAATCACATAACATAGGCCTTAAGAGGTCCTGTCGGAAAGAAGTCCATTCAATTTGGAAACTCTAGAATTTTCCAAAGTATTATAAAATCTGTTTTTTATGTTACTTGCTAATATTAAAAGTCAGATGCTAGGGACTCTGCATTGAGCATGATGCAGGGCTCAATCCCAGGACCCCGAGCTCATGACCTTGAGCCGAAACTAAGAGACGCTTAACCGACTGAGCCACCCAGGGGCCGGACGAATAGTTTTTAATAATGAAAATGTCATTATATGTTACTTGAATAATAAAAAAATGAGTTCACTGTAAAAAATACATAGGAAACAAAGAGAAAACTCTAAGTAACTTTGTAGGGGGCAGAAAAGGCCATGAAATTACAAACAAAACCATTCCTCCACTAAGGCAGGAAAAGTTACACTGGATTTATTTCAGTTTAGCTATCAAAGTGAAATAAAACTGCCAAAGCAGAGCCTCAAAATGTGCAGAGACTTACTACCAGGCTCTGATTTACAGGTGTTCTTTATGCATTAACTACAGATTTATTGTTAAGTTTGCAAACGATGAGAAAACAGGGAAGTGGTCATGAAATACCAGAGTTCTGTGAACACGGAGGGTTTAAGGATACTCTAGGGGTCCTTGGGTCCACGAAGCAGTAATGCCCTCATCACACTTGGTACAGGCTGATCCATTCCACTTCACCAAGTGGGGTGATGGAGGGTGGGGGTGGGGAGGGGGGGTGCGGAGGGCAAGATGTGCAGAGGGGGTCAAAAGGTACAGCTTCCTGTTGTAAGAGAAGTAAGTCCTGGGGGTGTCTGGATAGCAGGGTGACTATAGCTAACGATACTGTGCCGTAGATTTGAAAAGAGAGGAAATCATAAAAGTTCTCATCACACACACAGAAATCTATAACTGTGTGTGGTGATGGATATTAACTAGACTTACTATGGTGACCATTTCACAATATATACAAACACCGAATTATTATGTCATACACCTGATAGGAATATCATTATATGTCAATTATACTTCAATTAAAAAAAAAAATGCTGCCTGAGACCCCGTAAATGCATTCTACAACCCGTAGACTGTAAACCCTGGTCCACAGTTCAACTTCTTAGTGATGCCGTGGGCTGCTAATGATCTTGGCCAACCCACCTTCAGAGACTCATCATCACCTCACTTCCTGAGGCGCCCACTCGTGCACCATGGCTCACACACTCCACACCCCCCTCCCCACGCATCTGTGTCTCTGCAAACATTGCTCCTTTCTGAGATGGTTTTCTCCACCCCTGCCCCATCCAGGAAAATGCTCTTCCTTATCGTCCTTGCTTCATGGGCATTCTCTTCCCTAGTTCCTACCCGGCTAGCCAGTTAGCCATGTCCTCTTCTGTGCTCTTGAGCCACTGAAATTGTAGCTTCTTTCTGTTTGTGTAATACATGCACAGAGTTTGCAAACTCTAATAGGGCCATAAGGCTTAGAACGAAACCCATGCCTGGTAGACTCTGACTTCAGCTCTGTAGAAGTCATGGCTTACAGTTTTTTCTGTTTCTTCTAGAATTTACTCCTTATTGATAAGGAATATGCCTATGCTGCTGTTTCATTATTCATTCATTCATTCATTCATTCGAGAGCGAGAGAGCGCACGCGCAGGCCCAAGTGTGTGTGTGCGAGCAGGGGGGAGGGGCAGAGGGAGAAGGAGAAGGAGAAGGAGGGAACCCCAAGCAGTCCCTGCTGAGCATGGAGCTTGATCTCAGGACCCTGAGATCATGACCTGAGCCGAAATCAAGAGTCGGATGCTTAACTGACTGAGCCACCCAGGGGCCCCTATTTTTCATTTTAGATGTTAGCAAGTGACTTCCTACTTAGAGTGTGAATATTTAGCTATTTTTACTGCCCTCCTTTCCCTCCTAATTATTATGGTTATATCAAATTTTTAGTTAATGTTCAGAATGAATATGACATGATTATAAATATTGTTCACCTTGGGTTATATTTTCTTTCTAGTATATCCTGAGTTTTTTTTTTTTAATGAAATTAACAAGTGCTTTTATTACTTATTTCCTGTGGAAGTAACTTTTGGACAAACACCCAACAGAGGGAACCAGGATGCAGGGGGGTTTGGGGGAAGAGGACTTCCCAGTGAGCTGATTGCTCGTTCAGAGGCCTCGGGTGGGATTGTGCTGGGGTGTCTGAGACACAGCGAGGCCAGTGTGGGGGGTTGGAGCGACAAGAGGAAGACTAGTCACTGGTGTAGCAGAAGAGGGGAACAATGGTAGGGTCTCGTGGGCCACTGTGGATTTTATTCTGAGTATGATGGGAAGCCAATGGAAGATTCTGGAACAGAGGGATGATGTGGTCAAACTGCTGTTTGATTACTCAGCACCTGGGTGGCTCAGTTGGTTAAGCCTCCGACTCTTGATTTCGGCTCAGGTCATGATCTCAGGGTCGTGGGATCGAGCCCCGAGTCAGGGTCTGTGCTTAGTGCGAGTCTGCTTCTCTCTCTCCCTCTGCTCTTTCTCTCAAATAAATAAATAAAATCTTAAAAAAAAAAGGTCACTCAGGTGGGTGGCTGCCATCTGTTAGTTTCTTTTCATACATGATCTCATTTCATCCTTGTGACAACCTAACGGGGACTGCGTCACTATTACCTCCCTTGCACAGATGAGGAAACAGGCTGAGTGGAGAGAAAATCATAGCCAGAGCCACACCCAGTGAACGGCACAGCCAGGATTTGGTCTCAGCTCATTTTAGGAAATGTAACCCCTGTGTCAGAAGATCTTATGAAAGACGTCTGCCTTATTAGCAGGACACGATCAGCAAACACTTCACGTGTGTGCGTCAAAGAAGTCGTCTCGTGGTTCGTGCTGGGGGAATCAGAAAAGGGCGAGACGGATCTAGAATCATAAGTCTGAGCTTGAAATATGGGTAGGATGGGGGCAGGAGGAGAGGTGGCGGCGGGGAGGGGTACAGGCTCATCAGAGGCCTACAGATGGAAGTGGGTGCCGCTGGGAGGGGCTGGGAGGAGCTACCAGGTTCAGGCTGAGAAGTGGGAGCGTAACTGGGCTACCCCTCCAATTCCTGGTCCACCCCCACGGTACCCAGGTTCCCAGTAGAGACTCTGGTGTTTTCTCCTGATATAGGGTGGGGGTCTGTTTAGGGCCTTCGAGGCCTTAACCTTTAGGGCATAAAAAATAAAAAATCCTGGAATGCATAATCCTAGAATCCTTTGTAAAAAGTCCTAGAATGCACTTATCTCTCAAATTACAATTTACGTGGAACTATATATGTCACAGGATTCTACAGCGTTCCTAATTCCTTTTTAGATTTGCCCGGGCCTGAAACCGCCAGATGCCAAAGTGAGGCGGGAGATGGAGGTTTCAGAAGGCCGGTGTGTCTGCCTCTCAAATGCCTCACCTGCCCTGAGGGTGTCAAAGCAGAAGCAGAGAGAATTTTTCATGAGACCTGCTCCTGAGTCCCCCCTGCTCTGCCTTCAAGGGGGGATGTGTCGGCAGAACCAGCATGGGCTGTCTTAGGCCTTGGCCAAGGGGTCCAAGTGAAGGGAAGAGAAAGCACCCTGCAGGGGGGAGACTGGGCGGAGGGTCTCCACGTGAGCATCCCAACAGAGAAAGGGTCAGCTTTTTGGTCCCCCTCTGACATCTGCTGCTCATGACCAGAGTCTGTCTGCCCCCTTCTCTGCCTTTCTGCCCTTGCCTCTCAGCCACGGTTATCCAAATGGGAAAGCAGCTTAATGGTGAAAAATAGAAGGAAGAAGTAGCTGACCATCCCCCTCCAGGACACACATACATGGAGTACATCTCCAGGGAACCTAAATAAAAGTACCTCGTGAATACATCTCAGAAGTCACGCTTCGTCTACCAAATGGTTACGTATAGGAGTTGAATTTAATGGACACACAGTTACGTGTTGTTGACGTTTGAATATTTGCTAATTTTGATTACCTAGGTTTTTTTTTTTTTTTCATATTTTGGAGCTAACATGTGTTTTCGTCTCCTATCTTAAGTATTTTCTCAGGGCTTTATAAGGCTCATGTGTCCTGTCGCTTGTAATGGGTGAAATGACCATGGGGTACACAGCTGGGAGGTCTCTGGACTTGGATTCTGAGGGTGTGAGTTGAAGTCTGGCTCTAATATGGAGTGACTCTGGGCAAGTCAGTTCTCCTCTCAGGGTCCTTGCTTTGTTCTCTGTGGAGTGGAGGGTCCGGACTAGTCGGCATCTCCTGTTCTGGTTGGTTCTAAGACTCACATCCTTGGGATTGCATCGGTCGGTATGTCGTCAGTTTCAATGAATGTTTGGGGGCGCCTGGGTGGCTCAGTCGTTAAGTGTCTGCCTTCAGCTCAGGTCATGATCCCGGGGTCCTGGGATCGAGCCCCGTATCGGGCTCCCTGCTCAGTGAGGAGTCTGCTTTTCCCTCTGCCCCTCCCCCCTGTTCATGCTTGTTCTCTGTCTCTCAAATAAATAATACAGAAAAATTCTTTAAAAAATAAAATAAATGAGTGTTTGCTGAATGAATAAGCCAGTGACAGCTGGATCCCTAAACCCTCCAACTTTGCCCTTGGATCTCTTTGGGACGCCAGGGTAGCGCGCTGTCTGGGTCACTGGAGCCGCTCCCCTCCCCCCACCCCTGGGGGGGGAGGGGTAAGCAGATGGGACAGACCGTCCTCCTACCTTATTGAGGGTGTTGAGAGCCGCCTGGGCTGCCGTGAGCGCTGGCTCCGCCTTGACCAGGTCCTCCTCACAGTCCTTCTGCTTCTGCTTCACCTCGAGCATGATGAGGGCCACCCTCCGCTCCTCCTCGTCCGCCATGGCCTTCTCTCTGCTCACCTTGTCCGTCTCTATGCCGACCACCTGAATCAGCTTGTCTGCGTCTTCATTCTTCTGCCTCAGCTCCCCTTCCTGGGTGGCCAGCTTGGCTTTCAGCCCATCCACCTGCAGCAGAGAAGCCCCGGGTTTATGGGGAGCAACAAGAATTCGGACGGGGGGGGGCCCGGGGATCTGACCCCCCAGGGAAAATGCCAACTCCCGATGTGAAGGAAGGTGCAAAGCTGAGCTCTCCTCTGGGACCAAGTGCCCTGAGCCGGGAGAGGAGAGGGACCCTGGACTCCCTCTTCCTCCTCCCTCTACAGTAAATGTGGTAGAAGAGTCTAAGCAACACACACCCTGACCTTTCTTTCTCCTTGATGCCCACGTGACTTAGGCTGCTTCTCAGGGACATCGGTGCCCGTGTCTTATAAAACTCTGCGTGCCTCAAGTAATACTTTCCACACAAGTGGGCATGTCCTAAAAATCGGTCATTATTTAATGGACATCGGCCAACGTGAGGTATGCCAAGAATTTAGCAAGTGATAAAAAGCGAGTATCTACTGTGTATCCGGAGAGACTGAACGTGTGAACAGACAGTGGCCAGACCATATATAAAAGCAGAACTCTGACCCACAACTGTAACCCTCCTGGTGCCCAGGAGACCGACCCATATGTACCATCACTAGCTCAGGAAGCCAGCGTGCTGTAAGTCAGTCAGTCTTGTAGGAAGTCAGACGCCCGTCTCCGCAACAATCCAGGAAGACAAACAATAAATAACCTCAGTAACAATCGGCCCCAAATGGCCAGAACATGATTAATAGTGGACACCTTCCTTAATTTTTGTCCCTGCTTTCCACTTAGGACCCACCAGAGAAGGTCAAACGTGCTCCCCTAACTGATCACACAGGATGCCCAATCCTAGTGCGCCCACCACCAGCTTCTGCAGGCCACCAGCCTCCACTGGGACAAACCTGACGCCGTTCGTTTCTTCTCACTGTGAAGCTCTCCTCAGCCCTCTGCCTGCCTTGGAGTCTCTGCCAAAACCCAGGTGCTGGGTGGCTGACTCCCTTGCTAGAGCGAGCTCTGAAGAGAGAGCATTCGCTTCTTCCTAGGTTGGTCTTAGGTTATTCCCACAATCCTGATGAGAGAGATGACCAGGTTACAGCGGGACAGCAGAGAGAATTCCAGTGGCCCAGACCAGAATCCAGTGGGGCTCTCCATCCAGCCTCTGGATTCATACGCACTTTGGAGGAAATAATGAAGTACTGGGAATATCACTATGTAGGAAACCGTCTATTTCTCTGATCCGCTGGAGAAGGAGGAATGGTTTTCTCTGTACATTCAGTTCAGTGGAGTGTGCAGCTTCTCAGAGTGTGGTCCCGGGACTAGCAGCCCCAGCAACAGCATCCCCTGGGTACTTGCTAGAAATGTAAACTCTCGGGCCCACTCCAGATCTACTGAATCAGGAATTCTGCAGGTGGGCCTGGCGATCTGTGTTTTCATAGGCCCTCGGGGTGATGCAGATGCCCACCTCTGGGTCTGAGAGTCACTGGCCTGGTTTATGGCCCTTTCACACGCAAAGAGAAGCCTCCTCAGATCTGTTTCTTTCTGGGAAGTAAAAAAGCCATTTGTCTTTGCAATATGGCCCATAAACTTTACATTGCAGGATGACCTCCTGTCTCTCATTTTCCTGCAGTCCACTTCCATGCAACAACCGAAGATTACTTCAGAGCTCCTGGAACATGCCAAGCAGATTCGAATGCTTTATGATGCAAAATGCAGAAGGGGAAAAATAAAACAGAGGCTTAGACGCTGCCGATAATTCCCTTTCCATGGCAGATCAAAAGAAAAGAAAAGGAAAGCGGGGGCGGGGGGGGGGCCGCAGGAGGAGAGAATGCTCTTTAATTTTGTGTATTCATGGAAACTGGAGACTTTTTGTTAACCTCAAATGAAGGCCTGCTCCCTAGAACGAGTCTTATATGCCCGTGCTAGAAGGTTAATCCACTTCTATCTCCCGTTGTTCAGCTGCAGGGACTTATTTCTACAAGGACAAAGATGCAATTGTAAATCAAAATGATTGAACCACATAATCACCACAGTCCGCAAACACACCAGTAACTTTTTGTTCCTTTTTAAATCTTGGGAGATTTGAGAAAATTGGTGTGGTGTGTTTTTTTTTCCTGTTGTTATTTGTTTGTTTGTTTGTTTTGCTGATTGCAGATAGGGCTGATGACCTCGGGTCCAAGGTAAATAATCACCAGCACTGTGAACGGGAGCTTTATGGCTCTTAAGCTGTGATGTGAGGGTCCCGCCGGTCAGAATGAGGCTGCTCCCCACCAAGCTAAAGAGAGGGTGCCAGTCAGGCTCATTTTATGGCTCTTCTGCAATAGAATGGGACGTTGAAATAGGTCACGTTAAAATTTCCTCTCTCTTTTCCTTTATTCAAAGCATTTGAGCCCCTCTTTGGCTCTCTTCCTCTTTAGACACCCACCCCCACCCCTGGATAGGAGGATCAAGAAGGACAGTGTCACAACCAACAAAGAGAGCCTCTCCTCAGTCTTGCCAGCCCCAAGAATGTTCATGGGGGGCGGGTTGTCAACTGAGTGGGATGACAATAGGCTGGTGGTGAGAGACCCTCCCTTCTTCAAGGATCAGGAACATGATGCTAAAGAGAAAGGCTAAGCTTCCCAGGCCCTTCTCCTCAGAGCCACAGAAGGAGGAAAGAGAACCTGGCATAATCCACAGCAATCCCTACTGTGCAGAGGGCTGGAAGCCCAGAGATATTTTCCTTCTTCCTCTGAGTCCCTCTGGTCACCCACCATGTTCTCATATGAATTCAACACTTCACAAAGACTCTCCTCTTAGATGAGAGGTTTCCCATCTGGAGTAGACCCATGGTTGCCTGCCTAATAAAAACTTCTCGTCCCTGTTCTGGAAACAGAGTTTGAATTTCCTTTGGGGAACGCTCCCTTCCCAAGTCCTCATAGTTTGGTTGGAGCCAACTCCAGTGGCTGTCCTTTGAACCTTGCTTGGCCAAGGAGAATATCCAAGTCACAGAGAATGGTTCAAGTCTGGGAAGACCGATGATTGGAAGAGGCCAATCAGAGCCACTGACCATTTATCCAGGAACTTGGCAGAAAATCCTGCCTGCCTGAACAGGGACATTTAGTGAGGGTCTAGCTCCAGCCCTGTCCAAATTCAGCTCTGTCTCTGAATTTTCTTGGTTTTATTTGTTGTTGTTTTGCCTAAACCAACTTCCACTGAATTTTGGTCAGCTGCCATCAAAAGGATCCTGATAAATATATCATGTAATCTCAAAAAATTTTTTCCCTCTCTCCTGTCTTTTCCTTTTCCTTTTTTCTTTTCTTTCTTTCATGCTAAGTGAAATTGAATTCTTTTTTTTTTTTTTTCACTTGCAACCAAAAGAGTTCTGATGGATAATCATGGTAAATTATTGAACTGTCAACTTCAGGTAAATTTGGTAGCCTGAGATTATTTGAAACCCCAGGATAAATTGAATTTAAGAGTCTCCAGACAGACAGACTTGAGGAGTAAATCTTATACGCAGGGAATTGGTAACAACCTATAGGACTTTTTGAACATTTCTTCAACCCAACAGGCCCTCTTCTTCATGAGTACCCCTGAGCCAGATACAGAGCGAGGATGACAGTAGGTTCTGAAGATGCCAGGAGGCGACAGAGTGAGACCCCAAGTCAGAGCTGGGAGTTCTGACTGTGCCAAGAGAAGGAACGGACAGAAGGGACGCCAGCTGTGAAGCTCTCATCGGAAGCAGGAGCAAAGACAGCTGATGCTGCCCAAAGACCCATGTGACTTCACCAGCTGCCTCCTGAAACCACCACCACCACCACCATCACCACCACCACCACCCAGATGGGAAGGAGCAAATGACCCTTCACAGGGAAACAGCCCCGAGGTAGAGTTAGACTCTGAACTGACTGCCCTCCAGAGACTGAGTTTTTAACTTGAAGTGACCAAGGCAACCTGAAATACAAGATTAAGAACTCTCTACTCTTGGGGCACCTGGGTGGCTCAGTCGGTTGAGTGTCCAGGTCCTGGTTTTGGCTCAGGTTGTGATCTCAGGGTCATGGGACTGAGCTCTGTATTGGGCTCCATGCTCAGTGGGGAGTCTGCTTCCCCTCTCTCTCTGCCCCTCACCCCCACCCATGCACTCTCTCTCTCTTTCTCAAATAATCTTTATTAAAAAGAAGAACTTTCTACTCTCAAATGAAAAAGATGGATCTGTAGCTAAGTTAAATTCAGTTATAGAAAAATAAAGTTACCTTTATGACCACTTGAGGCTAAGCATGAAATTATGTTTAAAATTTATCAACTTTAGATGATTATATAATTATTAATTATCATCACTCTTACCAGTATAATTATTACTCCTAATACTGCTATTGTTGCTAAAGAAATTTGGAGTCCCTCTGAGCCAGAGTTGTGATATTCATTTAGCCCACTCCCACTAGATTATGAATCCCAAAAACTGTCCTAAGTGGGTAGTAGGATAGTGATACCACATAATTCAAATCATTACCCTTATACCAAGATTATGATGATATACTTAGGGCTTTTTCTACCCAAGGAACAATTTCAGATGAAGGGTTTTTAACAGAGTTAGGAAGCCAAGTTGATACCATTTTTACAAGAAGAATCATCCTTATAACCATCCATTAGTATGAAATACACACCATGTACACAGTATTGGGGCACCCATCCTCCACCCCCACTCTGAGCTTATAGGTGACTTTAGAACGTGCTCATTTGGTTGGTTGCCTGGCCATCTGTCATCTACCCATATGTCCCTTTATCTACACAATTATAGAACATTTACTATGTGCCAATGAATCTTGGTTTCTGCGCTTATATGATTGCTGACGGTATAGCATGAAATACACAAGAGGAGAAACACAGTTCAGGGATGGAACTACAAAGATTGGAAGGCACAACTGCTCAGAGCTTAAAAAGGGCTTCTGGGAGCAGGGAGTAGCAAACTGTGTAGGCGTCGACAGTGACAAGCTGACAAGGGGTGGGGGTGCACGTAAAGACACGGAGATGTGAACTAGCTGTGAAATTTGGGGCAACTACAACCATTTGGAAGTACTGGATGCCAGGGTTGCAAGGGGGTAGATGGGAGGAAGAAAGGGTGGCACACGGGCAAGGATACAGTTTGAAAGTTCTAGAGAAGTTCAGAGAATCTGCAATGTAGTATCTAAAACATTAAAGTCCGCAGAAGAGAAGACTAAAGCTTATGGTCTGAGCAAAGATCCCTCCAATAGCAGGACAGAGGCTGGGCCAGAGCTGTGTTGTCTGATTTGGTAGCCACCAGCCCCATGTAGTGAATGAGCACCTGAAATGTGGCTTGTCCCACAGGAGATGTGCTGTAAATATAACCACACACACTAGTTTTTGAAGACTTGAAGAAAAAAAAAATACTTCATTGGTAACATTTTTATACATTGATTACCTATTAAAATAAGATTTTGGATGTGTTGGCTTAAATAAAATGTACTCTTGAAATATATAATTATATAAAATTAAAATATACAGTTAGAACAAAATTCACTTATTTCCTTTTACTTCTTTTGATACAGCTACTAGAAAATTTAATTTGCATATATGACTGGCAGGATATTTCTGTTGGATAGTACTTCCAGAATACAGTGGGGGATACTAAGCAGAATGCTATGCATTCATTCATTCATTCATTCAACAAATATTTAATGAGTGCCCACTCCGTCCAAGTGCTGCTTTAGACGCATCAGTGAACCAAAGAGATAAGGATCCTGGTCTTGACGGAGGTTATGTCTAACGGATGGAGACAGACACCAAAAAAGAAAGGTAACAAGTATATTACATGTTGGATGGGGGTAAATGCTATGGGGAAAAGATAAAGTAGAGCAGAATAAGGGATGCAGGGGTGGTGTGGGGTTGCAACTGAAAACGGGGTCATCAGAGTAGGATTCAATGAGAAGGTGACATTTGAGCAAAGAGGAGGAGATGAGGGAGTGAGCCATGGGATGAGAGAGGGAAGAACATCCAGGGGGAGGAAACAGCCAGTGCAAAGGCCTGGTGTTGTCTGAGGAGAGAGCAAAGCAGCGGCATGGCCAGAGAGAGAGGAATATCGTGGGCGTGGGGTAGCAGGAGATGAGGTCTGAGAGTCTGCAGGGTGCAGTGGGAGAGGAGCCTGGGGCGCCATTTTAATGAGGGAAATGGAAGCCATCTCAGGGTTTGGGGCAGAAAAGTGACATGCTCTGACTTATGCTTTGAATGGATCATTCTGGCTACTCTGTTGATGACGGACCAAAGAGAGGCAAAAGGAAAAGCAGGCAAATGAGCTAGAAAGGTACCCTGGTTGCCCGGGTTAAAGACGCCGGTGGCCCAGATCAGGGGAGTGGCAGCATAGGAGGTGCGCAGTGGTGGGATCCTGGGCATATCTGAAGTTAGGGCCAACAGCGATTTTCTGATGTTTGGGCACAAGGTATGTGAGAGAGAGAAATGAGAAGAGTCAGGGACAACCCCAAGTATTTGGCCTGATGGGCGATGCAAGAAGTTGTTGGCGACCCAGGTTCAGGATGGGGGGGATGTTGTGGAGTTCAGTGTGTTGAAATAATCAAGGTAATAAGTGTTACCTAAACACCTAAATCAAGGTGTTGAAAACAGGGAGACAGCAAGAGGGGTATATTTAAGAGATACATAAAAAAGTAGAGAATTTGTTAATTCTTAACTGAGACAAGGGGAGGAATCTAAGGTAACTCCCTGGTTTCTAGATAACTGGTAGATGAAAGCATGACTTGTTGACGTAGAGAATTTTGAAGGAGAAGAAACCAAAACTGATGCCGGGACTGGGGAGGCTTCTCCACTAACCATGTGCAGGCAGAGTTGGGTTCACCTAAGGTATAACCAGTCTTCTGGGGTGATCGATAATTTCCAGAGATAGGTGAGCGGAGGGAGAACAGGTGCTGCTGGGGGGACAGTATTCTGAGGGCACTGTAGGTGGGGTGGGGGGAGACAGGAAGAGGAAAAAGCGACAGATGTTAAAAATAATCTGATAGGACTGCATTCTGGGATTCTATCACATGCTGTTTTCTAGAAGTTCAGAGATTGAGAGTACTGAAAAGTGTTGGGAGAGAAGATGCTACCTTTCTACAACAAAGGTACATGCCAGGTAAACAGCTAGGGCTTTGGCTGGGATCTGTATCCCTCGATCTGCCCTGAACTGTAGCTCTGGGAAGGGGTGTGGTCACAGCACAAATGGACACAGAGTAGTGTCATGGACAATTGTCACATGTCACATGTGGACAAACACTGAATTTGAACAGATCTCACCATGCCAGTGGGTAAATAAAGAAAAAGAAAAAAAGGGTCTTCGTAGAAATACAGAACAAGGAAGGGAAAAGAATCTAGGAGACTTAAGAAGAAGGACACAGGTCTGAAAATGGCACACTATCGGATCTAGAAAAAACATCAAGAGAGCTGTCCGCTATCATAGGATGGTGTCAATGACATGGTTGCAGGCAAACAGGCTGAAATAAAAAAAGCAATAGGATGTGTGGGAAGGAGAAAAGGATGAGGTGAGGAAGGGCTGTTAGGATATTAAAAATGTAATAGCATAATTAGAGTCTTCACTGGAAACCTAAGAAGCAGAAGCAATGTTACCCACTATTAAATTAGAATTGTTGAGGATAAACTTGAAAAGCTCTCCTAGAATGTAGAGGGAAAAAAGCCAAAAGGATGAGATCAATGAGTGAGGACATAATAGATACAGGGCACAGAGAAACCATTGGCAAAAATTGCTCCTGGAGGAGAGGCCAAACCAGATGAATGAAACCAGATAACAGAAGAAAAATGGCCCAAGCAGAAGAAATTCTATGTGAACAGATTGCAAGGGCTCACTGCATCCCAATAAATGAGCTGAAATCCTCTAGACATATTGCATCTACGATTCAAGAAACTAAAGTGGGGAGAGAGGACAAGTCAGAAGAAGCGAATTCAACAGTTATGTCAAAGGCAAAGCTCTGTAATGATGACAAAGCAAAAGGCTTAGATATCTACAGGAACACAGGATGCCCAAGAATTAAAGTTGATCACAATTTGAGTTTAATGGTGCAAATGCAGGAAAACCACACCACCAGCTGACTCTGCTGTGGGCAAATAGAGCACAGAAGGGGGCCATCAAGGGATCAGCAATGTCTGATAGGCATGTTCCCTTTGGAAGAGTAAGTAGAAAAATATTACGAGGATAGGACAACATGGACTTTCTTTCGATGGCCAACCACTTGGGAATATATGAAGAAAATGCAAGAAATGAGACAGGATTTAAGAAATCAGGTTCTGATGATGCTTTGACAGACAATACAAAGAAATAAAAGAAAAGCTGGTATAGATTCTTCTCTTTGGTTTTGAAGATGGAAGGGAAGCAGACTGGAGAGGAAAGGAAGGTAGCAGAAGAGGGGGAGAGGGGAAACAAGCAAAAGAGAAGAGGTGCTCCAGAGGATTCCATCATCAGTACCTGGGAGCAGACCAGACCTGAAGCTGAGAGTGTGACCCTCCTCAGGGAGAGCTCAGCCTTAACTCTTGGAACAGTTTCTGGTGACACTGAGGCCTCTGGAAAACCATACATGATTCTCAGGCCTGGACTGTGATCCATCCAGTTCCCTGGAATGGAGCGCTCCCACTCCCTCTCAGTGCTCTGAAGGCAGAGCAACAAAAGACCACCACCCACCTGCGCAGACGTGCTGTGAAGCTTCAGCAGCCCATTCTCGAGACGCTCCATTTTGGACTTGAGCTCTTCTCCATTTCTGCGCAGCAAGCTCTGGTAGAGTCTGATGAACTCCAGGAATGATTTGGGAGTTG
Source organism: Phoca vitulina (assembly GCF_004348235.1). Classification (NCBI taxonomy): domain Eukaryota; kingdom Metazoa; phylum Chordata; class Mammalia; order Carnivora; family Phocidae; genus Phoca; species Phoca vitulina. Next base: position 5,766,413 of record NW_022589750.1, on the reverse strand, counting down.
TGTAGTTGTAGCGCTGCTCATTGCTCAGATAAGACTGAGACATCTGGTTGACACTTGTGTGCACAAAAGCCATGAACTTGCTAATTGACTGCTTGACTGTGGGCTGAAATCAAAGAGTGGGGAACAAAGCGACTGTCTGGACATGAAGACTGGAGGTGATGGCCCACCCTACTCATGGCCTCACCACATGGAAAGTTCTGCTCCAACAACTCTATCCAAGCCTGAACTTGAACCCTAAAACTCTGGACATGGAATTCCTTGTACCTGAGGTAGAGAGGAACTTGAAGAGTGTCTCCTTTGCTCTCTCACCTCAATGCCTTCTGTGTTCTGTAAGAAGCAGAGGCTGACGGACTCCAGTGCCTGCCGAGGCCACTCGTGGAACCAGTCAATGGCCGTGCAGTTCACAATGGCTGGGAACTTCCTGCTGCGGACTCTCAGCTTGTTTCCCACAGGGGAAAAACAGAGAGTCACCTGAGAAATCAGAAGGGTGGGGAGAACCAAGAAAGTATCAGGGAGATACTCATAGAGAGATATGGCTTTGGGTTCTTTATTTCCCAGGAAGTTGGGAAACACATCCAACAGAGGAAGAAAAAAATCTGTCAACACTAGCCAGGCTTCTAGCCAAGAAATTAAGAATGCTGGGACTGCATGAGGCAAAAGGGAGGCTACTGCCCTTGAAGCAGATGAGAAGGGCAGCCTTGCAAAATTGCTCAGGCGAAGAAGGGCAATCCACCTTCCCTGCCCACTCCCAGTGTAATCAATGAGGGCAGGCAATCAATGTGTCCAAAATATCAGCAGAGGCTCTTAAGAACCATCTCTGGTCCGCCTACCCTGGGCCGTAAATCCTTCTATACCTTCAGTTGTCGTCGGACCCGATTTATAAAAAACTTCCAACAGTTCTCTCTGTTGTCAACAAGACCTTGGCTCTTGACTTCATTCCTCACATTGTTTATGATGTTTTCGACTTCATCATCAGAGTAGAGGTCTGGGATCTCTCCTGGGAGAAATGGAACACAGATGGGTGGCTTTGACATCTCTCTGCATGATACAATAGGACGTGAGAGGCTATCCAAACTTGGGACACAGGGCCTATGATTTTTTGGCCATGTTCCACCACTCTTGCTGGTGGAACTGGACAGATGCCATATCTACTCCTAACCCAGTGCAGGTGGAGGGATGATACTTTAAAGAATGGAACAGGGTACGTGGCCCCATTTTGTCCTGGGCCAGCGGCCTGTAGCACAAGAGCTTTCAACTCTCTTTACTTCTTTTGCCTAAAGCATTTATTTACTAACTACTGTTAGTAAGAATTTTGCTCCTGAGGAACTTAATATTTAGTAGGAGAAATAAAACAGATGTAAAATACCTATAATATAAAACCACAAGTGAAAAGGGCCATGAGACAAATACGGATAAATCTGTATATTGATGAAGAATGAGCTATACCTTTCTATTAAAGAAGAAAGGGAGAGAGCAAGGATGGTTTTAGGGAATCTAGTATATGATAAGTATGACATCTTAAAATCAATGGGGAAAAATGAACATTCAATACATGGTATTAGGAAAACTGGGATCTGGAAAAAAAAAACAAACTATGGTTGGATCCTTATACTCCATTGCACACTAGGATAAATTCCAAATGGATCAATACTTAACTATAAAAAATAAAACCATAAAAATGGCAGAAGACATGAGGGAAATATTTTTATAACCTCTGAGTGGGGAAGGTCTTCCTAAGTGTAACTCAAAGTTGGTATGTTTTAAAAGAAAGATAAATTTGGTAAATATAAATTGACACATTTTATGTACAAATAAAAAATTATATAAAAAATAGAAAAAAATGGCATGGTGAAAACATAGGCAAAGTATAACAAGAGCAAAACCAAAGAACCAATTAAAATATGTTTCTAAAAGACGACATACAAATGGTCAACACGTACATGGAAAGGTGCTCAACATAATTAATTATCAGGGAAATGCAAATGAAGATCACAATGAGATATCACCTCACACCTGTTGGGATGGCTATTATCAAAAAGACAAGAGATAATAAGTGTTGATGAGGATGTGGAGAAAAGGAAATCCTTGTGCACTGTTGATGGAAATGTAAAGTGGTACAGCCAGTATGGAAAACAGTACAGAGAAACTGAAGAAATTAAAGGTAGAACAAGTGCCATGTGATCCAGCAATCACACTTCTGGGTATATATTTGAAAGAAAAAAAGACAGATCTTGGAAATATCCATACTCCTCTATTCATTGCAGCATTATTCACAATAGCTAAGATATGAAAACAGCCTAAGTGCCAATCAACAGACGAATGGATCAAACAAATGTGATATATATTCAGAAATATTATCCAGGCTTTAAAAAAAGAAATCCTGTCATTTGTAGTAACATGGTAAACCTAGGGGGCATTATGCTAAGTGGAATAAGCCACAGAGAGAAAAATACCGCATGGTATCACTTATACACGGGATCTAAAAAAAACAAAAAATAAACAAACAAACAAAAGAACCCAAGAAAACAAAACAAAACAAAAAACAAAAAAACAGTCATAGAAACAGAGTAGAAAGCGGTTGCTGGGGGTTGGGGGTTGAAGGAAATAGAGAGAATATGATAAAAGGGCACAAACTTTTGGCTATAAGATGAATAAGGTCTTAGGATCTAATGTATAACATGGTGATTATAGCTGATAACACTGTACTGTATAACTGAAATTTGCTAAGAGATAGAACTTAAATGTTCTCATCCAAAAATTTTAAAAAGGTGGAAAAAAGAAAATACATATTTCCTCCAATTATAGTTAAATAGCTAATCTCCTTAATATGTAAAGAAACTCTCCACCATTACAGGAAAAAGTTAATAATACAATTGTAAGATATGGTGACAGATACAAAAAGAGAGCTCATGGTACAGGAAATACAAATATCTCTTAAATATATGAACAAATGCTTTATCTCACTTGTAGTAACAGAAATGTACATCAACACTATATTTACTTTTTTGTTTGTACAAATAAGACTGGCAAACATATGAACACTCAACCTCATAGTAATAGAAATGTACTTTTAAAGTATGTCTAATTATTTTTACAAGATTTTTACAAGATTATTCTTACAAAGTTCTGAAAGTTAAATAAAATCCTGTATTAGTCAGGCAGTATATGTTGGATAAATCTTTTAAAAAATCCCAACTAAATATATAAAAATAAATATATGATGACCAGGTAGCATTTGTCCTAGAAAAGCAATGATGGTTAAGTCTTTGAGAAATCTATGAAAGTAATTCACTACATTAATAGATTAAAGACGTAATACAATATCACCATTACAGAGATACATAAAATTTCCAAATACTGTTAGCAAACTAGGAATAAATAAGATTTCTCTTAACCTATAATAGATGTCTATTGCAGACCCAAAGCAAATATTATACCAAATGGTGAAATACTAGAATATTCTCTTTCAAATCAGGACAAGACAAGCATAACTGCCATCATGTTTCCTATTCAATGTTATACAAGAGGTCCTAGACTATGCAAAAAATCAAGAAAAGGAAAATGTATAAGAATAGTTAAGGCAATAATAAAATTATTGTTCAAAATCTGATTCTCTACATAGAAAATCTAAGAGAATACATACATAAACCATCAGGACTCGCAAGCATGTTCAAGAACAAGCTTGCTGGATACAAATCAAACTGGAAATAAAAGGGCATCTGTACTCAAGCCAAGAAAAGTTACTTTACTTTTTAAAATCTTTTTTTAAAAAGATTTTATTATTTTTAAGTAATCTCTATACCCAACATGGGGCTTGAACTCACACCCCTGAGATCAAGAGTCGCACACTCTACCGAGTGAGCCAGCCAGGTGCCCCCCCAAAAAATGTTACTTTAAAAGTTATTTAGGATACCAACAAAAACTATAAGGCAGGTAGTAATATATGAAAAGATGTGCAAGATCTTAGTATAAAAACGGAAACATACTATTGAAGGGCATAAACAAAACCCTAAATAAACAGAAAGAGAAATTGTGCTCAGGGGAGGATGACTCAGTATTACCCCCATCATAAAGCTGCAATTCCAACAACAAAAACAACAACAACAAAAAATCAAATGAATTTCTTTCTTGATCCTGACAAGCATACTCTAAAATGTATACAGAAGAGCAAAGGGTAAACAACAGCCCTGACATTTCTGAAGAAGAACCAGAGGGAAGGATTTGCCCTACCAGAAATCAAGTCTCCTTATAAAACTATGTTAATTAAAACAAGGTGAAACTGGTATGGGGCAAATAAATAGAACACTGAGGGCAACACCTTAGAAATAGACCCAATTATAAACAGGAAATTGATATTAAAAATCGGTTGCAGCCTTGAGACTGATTAATCAATAAGTAATGTTAGGACAATTCAGTATTAAGATTAATAATTAAAATTAGGACTCTATATAAAAATAAATTTTAGGGGCACCTGGGTGGCTCAGTTGGTTAAGCGTCAGACTCTTGATTTTGGCTCAGGTCATGATCTCAGGGGCATGAGATTGAGCCCCACGCTGGGCTCTGTGCTCAGCGCGGAGTCTGATTGAGATTCTCTTTCTCCCTCACCCTCTGCCCCTCCCCCAGCCCCCCCCTCTGTCTCAAATAAATAAATCTTTAAAAAATAAATTTTAGGTGGATTAAATACATAAATATGAAAAGTCAAACAGTAATTATTTTTTAAAGATTTATCCATCTATTAGAGAGAGTTGGAGGGAGGGGTAGAGGGAGAGAATCCCAAACAGACTCCCCACTGAGCACAGAGCCTGACATGGGGCTTGATCCCATGACCCATGAGATCATGACCGAGTGGAAACCAAGAGACAGACACCCAACCAACTGAGCCACCCAGGTGCCCCCAAATAGTAATAATTTAAAAACAAAATGCAGGAGATAATTTTTATCATATTGAATAGAACAAAATTTCTGAAACAGCACAGAGCATTAAAAAGAACTGTTAAGTTTTACAGCATTTAAACTAAATCAGCATGACACAAGTCAGATGCAGACTTCAAAGGGTACATACAATCCATATAATGAACAGAGGGTTAGTATCCAGAATATAAAAGGATCTCTTACAAATCCATAAGAAAAAGACCAAAAACCCCAGAGCAAAAGGGCAAACTACATAAAGAGGCAACTCACAGAAGAGGCATAGCCAGTAAACCCTCGAAAAGATGCTCAAGGTCACAAGTAAAAAGGGAAAGAAAACAATGAGATTTCATTTCACACCCACTGGCAAAAACCAGTATGTCAGGGAAACTGGGTGCTGGCGAGGTTAGGAGGAAACAGGCATCCATGCCCTATTGGTCAGAGAGAAAATATATACAACTAGTCTGGAGAGCAGCTTGACACTTTTTATAAAGTTGAAATGCAGGTACCAGACAGAAGAGCAATCTTGGGCACCTATCATAAAGAAATTCTGCACATGCATACTGGAAGTTTCTACTTTGTAACATCATGCATAACAGCATGGGAGTTTTATTACTTTCTGCATGTCCAGGAGAGTTTGTGAAGAAATACAGAAAAATGTCAAGGGAAGAAAATAAGTGAGGGCGGTGAGAACATGAAAACTATGAAGGAGAGTCAGAAATTGGGAAAAGAAAACAGAGCAGAGTTCTGAATCAGGGACCAGGAGGTGGTCTCCTACCTCAGATGGAGAAGTTGGTCTTGGGGAGGAAGGGTGGTCATCTTGGAGGAAGAGGAAAAACTTATAAAGACATGGAGATGGGCTATGGGGTATAAGGATAGTTGTGAGGATCATACTAAACAACCAGGTCTTCTCCACGAGAGAGAGAGAGAGAAAGAGAGAGAGAGAGAGAGGAGACATTGAGGGAGGTAAAGAATAAAGGAAGCGCTAGTAGAGCTAAAATCCTGAAAACACTGGATATGATGTAAAGGTGAGTGGGGTGCACTCTTGGATATTGTACGGGCCTCAGGAAAGCTCTTCCCCATTTCCAGAACAAGGCTTTAGGTGAGTCCTGAGGCTATCTGGACCTGAAATCATATACAAGTTCCCCTTTAAAGTTCTCCAACACCCACATGCTTCTTTCTTCCTCCATGACCAACACAGAAATGTGAGCATCATAGAAACGCTGGAGGTCGAAGATGCCACTGGGGCCACCCTACCCATATTACTTCCTTGTGGACTCAGATGAGGTCCCCAAAAGTGGGTGGTTTGGCAAATGATCTGTAACTAATCAGAGTGATGGGAATTCTGATTTTATCCATCAGTGACGCTGCTGTGCTTCCTTGACGTACTTTATCTGCAGGAAAGTCATGCCAACTTCCAACAAATCTCTGGCCTTCATAGTCTGACCACACTAACCCAGCCAGGAGTTCAGTGAGGATTTTATACTAATTAGGCTTAATCGTTTCAAAGGTCAAAATGAAAAAAATGGATTATCATGAAAGCGATCATTTACTTTCTTCCCTTAATTGGACAAACTTGATTTAACTCCTGTTCATTAAGATATTTCGGAGCATGCATATAAAACACCCTGAGCTATAACTTGTCAAAACCAAGGTCTTAGTGGGCGCCTGGGTGGCTCAGTTGGTTAAGCGACTGCCTTCGGCTCAGGTCATGATCCTGGAGTCCCGGGATCGAGTCCCGCATCGGGCTCCCTGCTCAGCAGGGAGTCTGCTTCTCCCTCTGACCCTCCCCCCTCTCATGTGCTCTCTCTCTCTCTTTCAAATAAATAAATAAAATTTTTAAAAAAAAAAAAAAAAAAAAAAAAAAAACCAAGGTCTTAGTAATGGAACAATCCTGTTCTGCCTCATTTGATAAAAACAGAAGTCAGAGGAAACTCCTCTAAGAAAATGAAATGGTATGTATGTATGTATGTATTTATTTATTTTAAAGATTTTATTTATTTATTTGACATAGAGAGAGAGACAGCGAGAGAGGGAACACAAGCAGGGGGAGTAGGAGAGTCTCAGAGAAGCAGGATTCCCGCTGAGCAGGGAGCCTGATGTGGGGCTCGATCTCAGGACTCTGGGATCATGACCTGAGCCGAAGGCAGACGCTTAACCGACTGAGCCACCCAGGTGCCCCTGAAATGGTATTTAGCATGTGTTGGGAATTAAGGAGTTCAGGGAAGTTTTAAAAAGAGCAACACTCAGATGGAATTGACGTGACCCATACTCATCCGGCTTCAGGAGCTGACTGCCTATGTTGGTCTGTGTTTCCTTCTTCCTAACATCTCTGATAATCTGTGTTCCCTTCTCTATTACCATGTTAGAGCCCTCCCATGAAGACTTGCATTCCCTTTGGTCTTAGAACATTTGTAATAACACAGTCTGCATTCTTCGTCTATTATTTGAAATACGGGGGACTTAGGTTTTTTTTTTTTTTTTTTTAAGACTTTATTTACTTGAGAGAGAGAGAGAATGAGAGAGACAGAACGAGCAGGGGGAAGGACAGAGGGCAAAACAGACTCCTCACTGAGCAGGGAGCCCAACACGGGGCTCGATCCTAGGTCCCTGAGATCATGACCTGAGCCAAAGGCAGACGCTTAACCTACTGAGCCACCCAGGTGCCCCAGTTCTTTTGGTGTTTTATGTATAACATGCTTGAGATGGAGGAGCCCAACTATGGTCTATAGGCTAATCTGGCCTACTGCCTCAGTGTGCATGGCCTGCAAGCTAAGAGTGGTTCTTATAATTTTTAATGGTTGAAAAAAATTAAAATAATACTTAGTGACTCATGAAAATTACAGGACATTCAAGTTTTATTGTCTATAAACAAAGTTTTATTGGTCACCACTGTAATCATTCATTTATGTATTGTCTATGGCTGTTTTCCCAGTATGACGACAGAGTTGAGTAGTTATGACAGAGACTGTCTGGTCTAAAAAACTGAAAATATTCACTTTCTGACCCTTAATAGAAAAAAAAGTATGCCTACCTGGTTTATGTGATATCCTGAGTGCCGATGCTGAAAACACCAGGCCATTTGGAGACTTTCCCTGTGTTCTTAGGATGCTGCTGTCTGCCACTAGGTCCCAAGAGCCCTTAAGAAGAAGGTCCCCAGGTGGAACAGAGTGCCTCTGATTTGGGAGCAAAGTCTGCATCTTCAGGTTTGTTCCTTCAATTTCTCCTGACAATATCCCTGTCACTTACTGTGTGATATAGGTAGTCACACTGAAAGCAGGGGACCGAAGTGCCGGAGGGAACTGGGTGATGTGAATAGAGGCAGAGGCTGTTTAAATATTTGCAAAGTTTCCTCCTGAGGCCAAAATTCAGGAAATGCTGTTTCTGCCTCCAATTTGTGCCAGCATTACCGTGTCCTAATACTTTGCAAGTCAGACTAATCATCGTCTTCTCTGTGCTCCTATGGGACTTTCAGAGGCCTCTGGAGGAGGAGGTCCTTCCTCTGGGGGAGGAGGTCCTGATGGTTTCAGATGGTTCTGTTAGTTGGAGCTTGATGATAAAACAGACGAAGCTAAGGGTTGGGTCCTCTATGAACCGGTTAATGTCACACTGGCTTAGGGCTCTGGCTCCATCTAGGCCTACAATTTTTCCAGAACATTTCTCTGGTCTCAAGGGAGAAAAAGGAGGGGAGTGTGGTGGCTGTCTCGGTACCTGTGCCCCTCTCTCTGCATGCTCGAAAGCCATCTCAAAACATGTGTGCAACAGTGAGATCTAATACGTAAAACAGCACATCACTCTCATGGTATCATGCACCTTAGTTCAACAAATTCCTCCCGAATACTCATTATGGGACCAGAGATGTGTTAACTGCTGACAATATGAATGAGGGAGGGTTATAATTCCATCAGCATTGTTTTGTCTCCTAAACTGGGCAGTAGGTACTTAATCCTCTTCCTCTTGTATCCCTACATTATTTAGTAACAAAAAAATTCACCGACGACAACATAGTGTCTGCCTTTCATAAATTTACAATGCTCTTTCAGTACAATGGTGTGTGCAGCCACAGAGTGGTCTAGAAATGTGGAGGGATGTTTCTCACTCTTAGGGGTGACAGTGGATCAGTGAAGATTTCCTAGAGAGAGAATGCTCAAGATAAGTCTCATAATATGGGTAGAAGTTAATCCAGACAAAGGAGGAGAAGGGCATGAAGTTCAAAAGGAATCATGTAAGGATGTCAAGGAAGTCAAGTAGAGTGGATTATCTCAGGGAGTTAGGAATTACTAGATCACAGAGTAGGTCAAAGGCAGGGTGTTTTCTTGGATTTTCTCCTGCATTCAGTTAGAAACCAATGGAGAAACTATATTTTAGAAAGACCCTTTGGAAGCAGTGAGGAGAGTGGATCAGAGGAGGTATTGCCTAGGAGATGGGGGATGAGATAAGAAGTGCCTACATTTGTTGGGGCATCTGGGTGGCTCAGTTGGTTGAGCATTTGACTCTTGATTTTGACTCAAGTAATGATCTCAGGATTGTGGGATCGAGCCCCACATCAGGCTCTGTGCTCAGTGGGGAGTCTGCTTGAGGATTTCTCTCCCTGTCCCTCTGCCTCTCCGCCCCCAACTCGTGTTCTCCCTCTCTCTCAAATAAATAAATAGATCTTAAAGAAAATGTCTACATTTGTTGAAAAAACAGATGAAAAGACCAATGGTAGCTATGATAGCTATGATTTGGAATCAGAAATGGTTAGGGGATAAAATTTGTGGCATTTGATTATCTCTTGGGTAGAGGTGATGAGGGAGAGGTTAGAAATATAGGAGAATGCACAGGGACATAGTCTCAATAACTTGTGTGGAAATTCAGCACCATGTGAAGGAAAGGAAAGTCTGACTACTCAAACCCTTTGGCATTTCTGTTTGGTAGCTGGAGAGCCAACCAGGTTCTGGTTTAAATTTCCACATCTGTGGTTTGAGGACACATCTGGTGGAGACCACAAGTATGCTCAGGAGATCGGGTGCATGCTGGCTGGCTTCTCTTTTGCCCCACACTTTGTCTTTTCTCATTCCAGGGAAATTGGGCCAGATCTCCACATATGTAAAACAGAGATGGCCCATCAGGAAATCTAGTTCTGGGTCTCATGGGAGAATAACAATCCAATTCCAAGTTGTTATGACTATTTCCAGACTCCAGATTTTCTTTTCTGTTTAAAATTTAATTTTATTTTTAGTATTTTTTAAAAATATTATTTATTATTTGATGGGGGTGGGGGAGAGAGAGCGAGCACACAAGCAGGTGGAACAGCAGGCAGAGAGAGAGGGAGAAGCAAGCTCCCTGTTGAGCAGAGAGCTGGACATAGGGCTCGATCCCAGGACCCCGGGATCATGACCGGAGCTGAAGGCAGACACTTAACTGACTGAGCTATCCAGGCACCCCCTTTTCTTTTTTTTTAGAGAGAGAGAGTGTGTGCGCACATGAGTGGGGGGAGGGGCAGAGGGAGAGGGAGGGAGAGAATCCCAAGCAGGCTCCATGCTCAGTGCAAAGCCCAATGTGGGGCTTGATCTCACAACCCTGAGATCATGACCTGAGCTGAAATTGGGAGTTGGCTGCTCAACCAACTGAGCCACCCATGTGCCCCTCAGACTCCAGATTTTCATGTGATGGATGGAGACCACTAATATATCAATTCTGGATCTAATCATTTTAAGATCCTGGATGATGAGGTGGTCTGTCCATGTTTTATATACCAACAGGAGATTTGGCCCAGATATAAAAGGACAGTTTGGTTCAGAGGAGAGGCATAGGACTTTATAACAAGGGGGACCCAAGTAGTTATAAACTATTCCAGTATGCCATAGAGTGTATGATATTCATGTTTGAGCATAGCACCTACCAACTGGAACATGGAAGCTTAATAAGTGGATCTGAATATATGAATAAATGGAGAGTGATCTAGTCTGGGCTGGGGAAGAGAAATGTTAACTTTGGAGTGAACAATTAAGCCTTTTGAAAAGCAGAAGGAAAATCCCAACATAAAATAAAGTATGAAATCTGGCAGAGTTTGGAAAGGAAGAGACACCACCCCTGAAACAGACAAGGTTCTCTTAGCATGGACTGCAGTAAAATGGACTTTTTGGAATGTGTGAAAGTTGGAGGCAGTTGTGCTGTTCCAGAAAGCTAGGGAATGATTCTATTTCCTCTCTCTAGGTTAGGATGGGGACTTGCTGGTTCTGAGTTTTGTTCAAGAGCTAAGAGGAGACACACTTTGTAAGAATTTCTTAATTACCTGGGTTTGATGGCCAGTGTGCCTTCTTCAGGAATTATTATAACAGGGCAGTAAGGACATAGCAAAATTTGGACTTTTCAGATTCAGCAAGGACCAATGTTTCATGCAGTTTCACCAGCAGCTACATGATGCCAAGGAAGGGCTCTGGCAGTCAAGAGAAGGGACCCAAAGATATGCTTCCTTTGTTTCTGATCTGTATGGCCAACCTGCTTCTTATGCTATTACCTACCTTTTGCTAATTAAGCTAGGAACTCTATTTAATTTTTAAACTTTGCGTGTAGGATTTCTTCCCGTTTATCTGTAACCCAACTGCGATGCAACTGGCATAATGATAGGTTCTGAAATGTTTGCTTGGTGTCAGAAGTGGGACTCAAGCATTTACCATTGAAACCATGAATTACCATTATCGTTTGACTTTGGAAATGGTGTCAGGAAATCAAGGGATCAAACAATGAGCTAAAGAACTGTGGGAAGAAACTGGAGAGCCTATGAGATTAGTAGGACATTGAGGAGGATGTTTTGGGGGTAGAGTTGAATCAGCGGAATACACTCACTGTACCTTTATCTCTAAACTAGTAAGACTTGTAGATAACTAGAGAGGAATGAGTTCATGGCAAGATAGCCTGACATAGTGTTATAGTCTGCACTGTGTTATCCAAGAGTGGAGTGATTGTACAACCCCACAAAATTGAAAAATGAAGGGGGTGGGGAGGTCCTGAGGAATTCCTGAAGCCCTCTCTGGACTGGCAGCCAATTAATTTCTAGCAAATTATTTATTTGACAGGGAAAATTAGAACTAAGATGTGCTCTAGTTCTCCCTGTCAAAGTGGTTAAGAACAAAGGGAGGAATATCAGAGAAGTATTACTTTTAATTGCATCTCCATTTTAACAGGTGTATGTAAATCTTATTTTTATATAGAAGCCTTAAAAGAGAAATGTGAACTTGAAGCTTCACGACCTTGGAGCAAGCTGATTGCATTATGTTTTCACTGGGCAGGGCTTCAGAAATTCATTTACACTTGAAAAAGTTGTCTTCTAAATGAAAAATTAAAAATACTTAATTGAGAAATAAAATTTCAAATTCATAAAAGTATATCAACTTCTGTGTCTCAGACATTATTTTAGGAGAAGGTGACCTGGCTGGATTGGAGCCAACCGAAATACAGGGTGAGGTTGGCAACATGCCTAGTATCTCCAAAGCTGTTAGTTTTTGGAAGCACATTTTTACCTTTTTGGATTGTTTCAGAAATTAGATTTTAGGGTACAGGGTGGGAGTGCTGTTGGCCCCACTCTCATTATTTAGTAAAATAATAAAAGGTGAGGCAACACTGTAGGTAAAATACTGTTGAAGAAGGTGGTGGGATGTTAAGACAGTATTTAGAATGGGGAAAATGGATTGGATTGGAGGAGAAAAGGAATAAGAGCTAGGAAGGTCAACTTCTGTATATAAGGTAATTTTATGGTAGAAATCAGTGTGAGGCTTAGAGACAGCACAGTAAAGAACCTGGGACTCTGGTCCTCATCAGAAGCAACCCAAAGGTTGCACACAGAGCCTGTTGGTACATGATCAGGACCAGGGACCAGTGGCTCTTCTTGGGTGATGGCAAAATGACGTGGGGTACAAGTGAGCAAAAATTTGAAGCAGACAATGATTCAGAAGAGTGACATTCCTAAGGATTGCATGGCAGAAACCACCCTGGAATATATTATTTATGACATGAGATAGACTACGGAGAAATATACTGTGATCATGGTTCTGGATTGCATAAACTCAAGAGTATTCAGCCAGATAGCCAGGGGATGGACTGTGGATACCAGGGCTTTCTAAAATGCTGAAAAGCTGGAGGCAGAAATTCTGTTCTGGAACATCCATGAACTGACTCTCTTTCCTTAACCCAGATGAAGAGGTAGTTTTGCAGATGTCGAATTTGGTTTAAGAGCCAGGAAAGCATATTCTATGTTTAATGACTACAGATGCAAAAATATACACCTCCTTCTGTAAATGCATAATTTAAGTACTCTATTGTCCTGTATTCTTGGGTATATACATTTATATATATCTTGGGTTATGTTTATATATATGCATGTGTGTGTGTATAATTTTTCTTTTTTACCCAGAATGGTTGACATAATTCCTGAATTCCTAAATAAATAAGGATAGTAAAGTATCACAACTGAACTTTCCAATGAAGTTCTATCTTGCATGGACAGTGTCACGGGATGGTGGACAGCCTCTGTCAAGTTTTTTGGAAACCAAGGAAAACCATTTGAGATATTCTACATCACTTGTTGCTTCTTTGCTTGCATCAGGTTCTGAATCCTTCATTAAATTAGCTGCCTAATCTTGCCCTATTGTGTAAATTTTGTGTGTGCAAATTCTCTGTGTATCTTCTTGCCAACGTCTAATCTACCTGAAATACTGCACACATTCTGGTTTTTCTCTGTCTTGAATATGGGGAGGGAATAGCACCTTCTCTCTGGGCTCAGCAGATCAGCAGACCCTTAACATGTTCTTCTTCCAGTAATCAGATCTAGTTCCAGTCAGACAGCCCCAAGATTACTATATGTTTTGCAATGAAAGGAGCCAGGATAAGGCACAGTGCTAACCCTAAAAGGATCTTAATGAACCAGTCCTCTACTCTATCAGTTTTCTCTCTCATTTCTATGACCTCGCTCTCCGGACCTTGGAGCACCTTGGGATGACTCTGACTCTAGGGGGAATTCACACTCAAGAGCAAAGAGTTTCTTACCAGATGCCAAGAGATCATTGATTAGCACAAGGAACTTCTCATCAGCCACTTGGGCATCGGTCATGAGAAACACCGTGCTGAGATTCTTCACTCCGGCTTTCAGGCACAAACCAGCCAGGTCCATCTGTGGAAACAATCAGTAAAAGATCTTAGGGAAGATGGCCTTATTGAAAGAGATCCCCAACCAGCTCTTTAGGAATGGGATCATTTCCTTATCTACTTTAATGAGAAATAAAGCGAAACAGCAATGGGAAGTAGGAAGGAGTGCTATCTCGTACTGACAAGTAGGGAAATGGGCCTCATTCCCAGGCCCCAATCGCAGTAGAGGTGGACAAGTAAAATTAAACAGTGATGATCTTTAATTAATACAATCACTGCGGATCCTATACTAGCTTCTGGAGCTCCTCCTTTGTGCAAAGAGGTAACAGCTTTCCAAAGGGACAGAGATAGTCCCTGTTCATCTGTGTTACTTATATCATCATACAAGTGAATGACCTGCCCCAGAAGGCAAGCAATTGCTCTTGGTCTTGACAGAAGAGTCATGTACTTGGGGCTACCGACCTGGGTGATGAATGTATCTTATGCTAGCACTGTTTTGTGTTCTCATGACTTGCTCCAGCAAAAGCCTTGTGTTGGAATAAAATATACTAGGGAACACACACACACACACACACACACACACACAATCATCTGGTAGGAAATTATATCCATTCAAAACTGCAGGTGGATGAAGTTTTGGGCTAGGATGCCAAGCCCTGAATTTTTCCAGCTTAGTCAATCTTGGTTCAATCTCTGCATCCCTCTCACAAAGCTCAGCTGTCAGTCCCTGATCTTGCTCTTCTCACTCGCACCACTCAAAGCTCATTTTCTAAGAGCCTCATGTATTTCCTTACAGCAAAGCTTCTTTCATGTCCTATATATCATTCCCCTTTAGAGTTCATGAACTTCCTTTAATATCAACTGTTCTCAACCTTATGCACTTACAGAATTAGTTAAGACAATGTTTCTCAACTCTCATTGGAACCATCTGGAGGGATGCTTTGAAAAGTCTTGATGCCCAGGCCATTCTCCAGACTAGTTAAGCCAGAATTTCTGGAGGGTGGGATGTAGGCATCAACAGTATTTGAAGGGGATTCCAGTATATAACCAAGGTTGAGAACCACGGTCTTAGATCATTCTGTAAATGTGTATTTCTCATATGCACTAACTTGTTTCCTCTTTTTTGGAACCACTGAAGACCTGGTGTATGACCTTAGATCTGGCCAGTCGTGGAGAGGCTGAGCTGTGCTTTCAGAACCGCAGGGAGCACCACTGGCTGAGAGATTATGAAGGCAGGTGGGCAGGCCTGGCTCTAGGCTGGCTGGAATTCTCCCAAGGACAGCAAGGGCAGCATCCTGGTGGAAATTACATCAGGACTCCCGACCCTGCCTCTGTTGTAACCAGGCACAAAGGAGAAGGGCAAAGTGACCTCTGAAGGTTGTATAAATGCCTTTCCCCACGTTCCAGAGCATGCAGCACGGCTGCTAAGGGCTCAATGTCTGGGACCAGGAAATGTCACTGAAGCTCCCAGTACCTGGTGGGTACTGGAACAGTCTTTCAAAATATGAATTTCTTACAGAGCTTGGGCAGACTGTCAGAATTCCTTCGAAGTCTACCAGAACTGCCGGAGAGCTGTGTGCTAAATTTGACGGAGAGGTGCCTCGGATCCGGTGAGAGCCAAGGTTACCCAGATGGAGCTGAAGCAGCTGCGGTTTTACAAATGTAGAACTGAGTCTAATAAGTAAAGAGCCCCAGGTGTCACCAGCCCAGAAGCCAGGAAGGGAATGGCCAGTCAGTTATGGGGAGGTTCTGAGCAAGGTGAGTGAAGAGCTAAGGAAGGGTGCAGGGAGTTGTGGGCGGTTGGAAGGGGGCTGGCTCTTACCTTGAAGTCCGGGATCTGGTAGCCTTTCCGCAGCGTGATCTGGAATACATCCATGGAGCTGATGAACGCCGCGAGCCTTGTCAGACTCTGCTTGCCGCTCCCACCCACGCCGACCAACAGCGCATTTCCCCGGGGGGACTCCAAGATGCGGTTGATGTGGCAGCTGAGGGGAAGGAGCAGAGGCACATGGCCTGGATCAGACTTTCCTCCGTGAGGAGCCTGCACCATGGTCCAAGTGAGCACTGGAACCCCCTTCGGAGGCCCATCATGGGCTGAGCTACAGGAAACATGAGTTACATTGTCCCCAAACCTGGCCTCACCTTCTTGCCCAAATGGATGGAAGTCATTCCTGCTTTTTGCTTTAAGCTAAAACCTCTGGTGAACTCTGGTGGAGGAAGACTCTGCTCATGGCAGCCAGAAAGGACTGGAGGGGACCCGGGCTCACCTCCCTCCCCTCCCCAGCTGAGCCTGACTCTGCCACACCTCCCACAGCCCTCGGCCTCACCTACTTGTGCTTTCAGGCAAGAGGAGGGGGCAAGAAAAAGAGAAGAGTAGGAAAAAAAAAAAATCCAGGGGAGGCTAAAGGACAAGCAGGAACAGAACTGTTTGTTCCACTAAAGAGAGAAGAAGTAAAATTAAAGTCAGCAGAGTAACAGGGAGCCTTGTTGATGCCCTTGTAATGAATGTGGATTCTTGGTGTCAACCTACAAGACACCCACTTGTTTGGCTTCTGGATTCTTCCCCTTTTAGCTCTACTCACCTCTCTCAGTACCCATATTCCCACCCAGCAATGATGAAAGATCCCCAGGCCCTGGGCTTAGACTACATCCTGCAGAGGACCCACCTCCCCCTGACTCACCAGGCCTTCCTCAAATGCCGCCCTTCCATCCACCTGTCCATAGACCCTCCTCCACATTCTTCTTTCCCCTTAGCGCTACGTATATACCTTACATAAGGTACCTACATTCTTTATTTAAAAAACTCCTATTCCCTTTCTTTCCCCATCTTAAAAACAATAACTATTCATTGTACAAAATGCATAAAATACAGAAAAACTACAATTCTATACTAGATAGCAATAAACACCACTGACATTAATTATATGCCCTTCTGGACTTTTTCCTAGAGTCTGTGTGTTTATAAGCATATATTTATGGGTATATACACTTATTACATCTGAAAGCTCAATATATATCTACCCTATTGTCAAATCGGGTTCACGCTGTATACTAAACAGCGCTTTGAAACCACTTTTCCATTTAGCCATATTCTGTGAATATTTTCCTACACCACTGAGTAATTGCTAAGTCATGCTTTTAATGGTGGAACAATAGAATAAATACCTTATCTGCAATAGCCTACTACTGGATATTTAGGTTGTTTCCAACATTTTCCAGTCATAAATAATGCTACGTAAATATTTTTTGTTTCTATCTTTCATCATGTCCTCAGGATAGATTCCTAAAAGAAAATCACTGAGTCAAACAGTAAGAAATTTTTTTTGGCTTTTGATACATACTGAAAAGCTGCCTCCCAGCATGGTGGCACCAATTTGTCGTCTTCTTGGGTAGAATTGATCAAAAGGTGGATCTATTATTTTGAAGGGTGAGAATATGTTAGATTATGTGAGTTTCATTAGAGTGTGTTACGTCAGAAAACTTGGGAAATGGATAAAAGGAGGACGAGACGACAGGTGTTGGTGAACTTGGACCTGGACGAGTGTGCAGAACAAGAACTCAGGGGGAGTCTGACTTCAGAGCACAGCATACATCTGAGATTGAACGGCGTAGGCTACAATCCTGTGTCTTTATCTTGTGTTAATGATATTACAATGACAAATATCATATTCACATTAAGTAAGGGTCATCAGGGGTGGGGCAACTTAGGTCCAGCTAATCCCAATTTGGAGGGAGTGGGGGGTGGCCAGGAGAGTTTTGATGAGTGGGACTTATATATCAAGAAAGCATGAGCATGTATGAGGTTACAGGGCTCCTGTTGACCTTCTGTGGCTTGAGTTTTTTTACTATTGCACATTTCTGGCATATACTGATGATTGGGTCATAATCAACATCAATAAACTAGATGTTTGTGGGTCCTCATTGCCTCCTCTCTCCTGTGGGACGTGTTTGCTACTGAGAAGGAAGCCCCAGCAGGAGGGCAGGTAAGCCAACAAGGCCCACCTACCAGCAGGTAGGAAGAGTCTGGCCCCCACTCTTGTTGACCCTGGGTCTTATACATATATTTTTAAATCTTTGCCAATTGAATGGTTGACACTATGATTTAAATTTTTATTCCTTTGATATCTACGGAATTAAACATTTTTCTTATTAATCATTATATATTTTTTGTTTTGTGAATTTCCTTTTCATGTCCATGGCCCACTTCTTTTTTTAAAGTTTTATTTATTTAAGTAATCGCTATACTCAACGTGGGGCTTGAACTCACGACCCCGAGATCAAGAGTTGCACGCTCCTCTGACCGAGCCAGCCCGGTGCCCCGAGTGCCCGCTTCTTAATTGAAGAGTTCTAGATTTGTAAGACCCCTTTAGGTATGCTCTGAAACATCCCTCCAATTTGTCACTTTTACCTTTTCATTTTAATATGCTTTTGGATGTGCAGAAAATTTTAGCTTTCTGGATTTAAAATTGTTAAGTCATTAACTTTTTGTAGTGAAAATTAATTCCCCCAAGTGTTTAGGAGTTATTTATTGACCTACACTTAGTTCTTTTGCGATTTTGCTTTTCCCCTTTATAATTAATTGGGATGTTTCTACTCTGTCTTGTATCAGATAGATTTACAATTCTCTGGCCCCCTTATTAAATCCTAGTTTTGAGGCATTGGAAGAGTGTGTACTCATCTTGTATCCTCTACAGTCCTCGCACATTGAGGGTATTCGGTAAATTTTGGTTAAACTGAAGCAGAACACATACCTTACGTCAGTGTCACATCTGGAGGGATGTACGCAATCATACATTATGCGAGGGGCAAGGACGCATCTGCTTCGTGTCTGTATTAGAGGGTGCCGGACTCCAAGGATAAAAGAGAAACCGAGGTGCTAAGATATCCAGGCCCTCTCTTTGGAGGAGAAGTCCACCTGGGTTCTCTGGGCCGCCCCACACTCCCTCTATTCTGGAAGGCCCGAATTTAGCTTAGCATGGTCCCTGCTATTCAATATCTAAATGGGAAATGCATCATTAGTTCTGAAGTTTCCCGAGAAGAATGGTTCAGACCGCAGCTGTCAGCATTAGACTCCAGCTGGGGATTCATTAACAACCTCTGATGAGGGCAAAGGACTCTGCATTCAAATTACAACATTTAAAAAAGAAGATCAATATTCTGAAAGGCTCCTGGGCGAGAAAACCAGTGCGGTCTAAGTTAAGCTCATTACTGAATTTCTGCGAGATTAAAAACAAAAGCTGAAGATGTACCACAGCTGGAGGAAGCGGGCTTATTGGAGGCTACATGCACACACACGCATGCACACGCATATGCACACGTGCGTGCACACACACGTGCACGCACGCACGCCCTAGACGTCCTAGAGAATGGATAAGATACACAAAGGAAGGGGCACGAGAGAAGTACATCTTTTTCGTTAAGTGATGCTAAGAGAAAGAAAAAGAGGCAGAACAATCTCTGTGGGAGCCAATAAACCCAGAAAAAAATAAAGATTATGCCAAAAGCAGTGGAAAAGACTTGGTGTGAAGCTTTAAGGAAATGCAGACCAAGAATCTGCTGAAACGGTGAAGATAGTCAGCAGGAGGGCACATTGGTAACACTAAGGACAAAACAGCACAAAGAAAAAGCCTAGCATCTCCGGACTGCTTGTTAAGCACAAAGCACTGGACACACCAGTAGCAATAACCCTACGACACAGACATTCTCACTACCCTCACTTCCCAGAGGAGGAAACTGAAGCTCACGGAAGTTCAGCGTCCTTTGCTGAACACCGCAGCTAATTAGAGAATCCCTAGAACCAGGATTCAGTGGATCTGGCTCTGTCTCTAGAACCTGTGCCTGTAACTCACTACGTGGCTCTCCGTGGTCAGGTTCAACATAAAAGGGCAGTAAGAATTAGCAGCAGAGCTTGGGAAAGGTGTCGGGGAATCGGACCGGAGAGACGGGTAAGAGCTCAAGTAGTAAGAACAATGAGCCAGATGATAACATCAAAATGCGCATAAGCCTCACCGCACCTATGAACAGACGCCCTTACCGTCACCCCTCGACCAGCTCTGCGTGTTCCTGGGGAGTGCTAGAGCCTCCACCCTGCTCAGCCTCACCCTGCTCCCACCTTGGGTATCAGAAGTCGGGACCTTCCTGGAGAGAGCCCAAACCCCTCTGCCTCGGGCACTGCATTCCCGGCCGGGAATCTTCTCTCTTAGGTTATCTGTGTTTCTCACGGTTGGTTGTCATTCCACTCTCCGGCACAAGGTGGGGTGCTTCTGCTCTCTGTGGCTGGTAGAGCTGGCAGAGGTCGGAGGAGCTCCGGGGAGCGGAGGGCAGTACAAAGACCATGTCATGGGACATTGATGTTTTTAAACAAATGTACATGAAATTATACGTCCAAATATACTTTAATCTTGAGAACTGCCTCCCTTGAGGTAGTTCATTATTCCAGTTATTTGGCCATTGCTAATGCAGCTCAGGCTTCTCTCTGGAAACCATCTTCAGAGCCTCTTAAGGAGCCTCAAGAGAAAAGCCAGTTTTCATAGCCTTATTTTTTTCTAAAAACCAGTATTAGTCAGTTTGATCACCCATGTTGGAAACCGCACTGACTGAATCACTTGCTCTTCTCCCAAATTAAATTTACCTTGAAAGGACAGAGATTTGTCTCAATTCCAAGACTATGACACAGGCTCTGATAGCTGTTAAAGAGGGGGAAATGCTCACTGAGCTTTCCCAAGGTTCGGGAATGGATGTCCCAAAACCTGGTCCTGGCCACTGACTATGCACGAGACACCGTCCAAGGTTTTGGGGATTCAGCAGTGGGCAAGACCGAGTCTGCGCACAAGGAGCTCACACTGGATCAGGAGAGACAGAAATGCAGATGAGGAAGCACCACAGTGTGATGGCCAAGAGCAAACGCGCTGGAGTCACAGTGTGTTAGTGTAAGCTTTGGCTTCTCAGTTTCTAGGGTGCGGGGCGCTAGGCAGCTTCTCCCATTTCTCTGGGTGGTAGCCTCCTCATGTGTAATATACAGGGATAAGAGCAGACCTTACTCTCTTCAGGGTTTTTGTGAGGACTAAATGAAGTGATGTATGCAAAGCTCTACGCACCAGGTCCATGGTGAGTTCTGTGTTCAGGGTAGCTCCTACGTATCACGTCAAATGCTGCCTTTCCAGAGAGGTCTTCCTGACCACCTTATTTAAAATTGCAATCAACACCCTCCCCACCCTCCACTAGCACTCTGTATCCCCTTTCCTTCTCTGTTTTTCCTCTACGTCATTTACCCTAAATGAGATGCTAAGAATTTTTGTTGAGTACCTGCCATGTTCCAGACACTGTCCTAGGTATTAGAGATCTAGCAGTGAATAAAAAAAAGATCCTTGCACTCATAGTATGCCTAATCCATGGATACGTGTTGGATGGATGGATGGGTGGATAGATGGATGGGTGGATGGGTGGGTGGATAGATAGATGGGTGGATGGGTGGGTGGATGGATGGATGGGTGGGTGGATGGATGGATGGGTGGGTGGGTGGATGGGTGGATGGGTGGGTGGG